>NC_133781.1:2896151-3105574 GCF_003597395.2 Chelonoidis abingdonii | reverse complement strand
CTGGGAGCCAGAACTCCTGGGCTCTATCCTCAGTGTGGAGGGGGAGGTGGGGGTCTGGTGGGTTAGAGCAATGGGGGCTGGGAGCCAGAACTCCTGGGTTCCATCCTCAGTGTTTGTGGGGGGGGCCTGGTGGGTTAGAGCAATGGGGACTGGGAGCCAGAACTCCTGGGTTCTATCCTCAGGGGGGGGCTGGTGGGTTAGAGCAACCAGGGCTGGGAGCCAGAACTCCTGGGTTCTATCCTCAGTGTGTGTGGGGGGGGACTGGTGGGTTAGAGCAATGGGGGCTGGGAGCCAGAAGGAAATGGGGCAGAGGTAAGGGGAGGGAGTTAGCGGGGGAGGGCTGTGTTGTGGAATTGCAGGCTGTTGTGGTGTTGGTGGGGGAGGGGTGTTTGTGGGAGGGGACTGGTGGACCAGGAGCTGCTGATGACCCCCCCCAACACGCAGTTCCCACCCCACACCTCTGCAACACTCCATCCTGCCGCATGACAACAGGCACCAAACCTGCCCCATCTCCCACCCGTCCTGCCCATGCACCCAGCCACTCGCGGCTCAGTCCTGTTTCCATCAGCCCCCCAGCCCCAGCCCCACACAACCCCACTACACACACACATAGCTGGTGTCAGCCAGGGTGACACACACACACACATAGAAACACACAATTATCACACACTGTCTCTCACACACACAGTGAGAGCCTACACACCTCATACACTGTCATACACGCACACAAACATAGAGCCTACACACACAGAATCACCTCCCTGTCATACACTGTCACATATGCAGACACATACACACCCCACCATACGCTCTCTCACACACACACACCATCACACACTGTCACACACAGCCTACACACCCTGTAACACACCCACACAGAGCCTACACTCACAGAAACACACAGGCCATCACACATGTGCACACTCACACAGAGTCTGCACACACAGAAACACACACCATCACACTGAAATGCATGTGTGCACATCAGACACTGTCACATGCACACACACACTCACACCATCATACACCCACACAAATATAGAGCCTCCACATGCAGAAATACATGATGCACTGCTCACACACACCATCACACATGCACACAAACTTTCTCTCTCACACACACATTTTGTCACACACACACCCATCACACACACACACAATCTCTCATCCTGTACACACAATCCTCTCCCCCCAAAACATACACACGGCCAACCATGCTAACAAAAAGGGTGGGGATGGTCTCCTGCAGCCAGGTTAAAGAGGCCTCCCTACATAACTCCATTCCTGAGCCTCCTACAAGGACCCAATCCATGTCCCCTGATACCACAGTCCTGCGGAACCAGCCAGAGGTGGTGGAACCAGACCGCAGACCAAAGTCTATGGCAGCAGTTGTAGATCCAGTTCCTGGGACCCAGCCAGAACTAGCCCAAGGATCAGAACTGGTGGAGCAGTCAGCACCAGAGCCCGTGATTGCAACCCCACCAGAGTCAGGGAAGCCAGCACCAAAGGGTGCCACAGAGCCTGCGCCTGCAGCAACAGCAGCTAAACTGGCACAAGAAGCTCAACCAGAGCCTGAAATACAACCTAGTGCACCAGCAGAAAGTGGTTCACAATCGATGGAAACACCCCCATCACCTGCATCGCTTCCAGTGGGTCCAAGTCTGCAATCCAGCAAAGAACTAATGTCTCCAGCATCTAGGGAGCAGTTCCAGACAGAGCAGGAAGCCGATGAAAGCTTCAATGGAGCTTGGATGGTGGCACGAGGCAACCCACTACCTCTCAGCTCTTCCAATAGGTCCACGTTTGTTGTAGAAGTAGGACTCTTATACAAAGTAACCCTTTCTGGTGGGTACAAGGAGGACTGGCATCCTCAGAGACAGTTGGTAGTTCCAACTAAGTATAGGAAAAAGCTCTTGCGCTTAGCCCGCGATCACCCTAGTGGCCATGCTGGGGTGAACAGGACCAAAGACCGTTTGTGAAAGTCATTCCACTGGGAGGGAATGGGCAAGGACATTTCTACTTATGTCTGGTCTTGTAAGGTGTGCCAGAGGGTGGAAAAGCCAAGACCAGGTCATGGCCCCTCTCCAGCCACTCCCCATAACTGAGGTTCCATTTCAGCGTGTAGCTGTGAATATTCTGGGTCCTTTCCCTAAGAAAACACCCAGAGGAAAACTGTACATAGTGACCTTCATGAATTTTGTCACCAGGGCTAAAAGCATGAGCCAGGCATTGGCAGACATTTTTGCCAGGATAGACTGGCCATCAGACATCCTTATGGATTCGGGAACTAACTTCCTGGCAGGGATCATGAAATGTCTTTGGGAAGCTCATGGGGTGAACCACTTGGTTGCCACCCCTTACCACCATCAAACAAATGGCCTGGTGCAGAAGTTTAATGGGACTTCGGGGGCCATGATACATAAATTTATGAATAAGCACACCAATGATTGGGACCTAGTGTTGCAGCAATTGCACTTTGCCTACAGGGCTATACCACATCCCAATTTGGGATTTTCACCCTTTGAATTCGTTTATGGCCACAATTAAGGGGCCATTACAGTTGGTGAAGCAGCAATGGGAGGGGATTACATGTTAGAATCATAGAAGATTAGGGTTGGAATAGACCTCAGGAGGTCATCTAGTCCAACCCCTTGCTCAAAGCAGGACCAACACCAACTAAATCATTCTTCTCCAGAAACTAGATCAGGAAATGTCTAGGAAGACGCAATTAGGTTTATCTTTTTTTATTTATGGCTTGTGGATTCCTCTTTGCTAACGCCAGGTGCTTTTGTTTTGCTTGTAACCTTTAACCTGCACCTCAAGAAAGCTATTCTAGATGCTTAATTCTTGTATTTGCTCGTTTTAAATCTACCAATAGCCTGAGTTTTCCAATGCGCGTGCGCGCACATGCACGCACGCACACACACACACAGAGCCAGCCTTTCCAGGTGGCCCAGGCACTCATGGTATGGGGAATAGATGGGGGGACACAGGCCCTGTGTGTCTCCACTTTCCCTCCCCCAATGGCATCTGAAACTCCCTGGGATCTAGTTGTGCCCTGGGTGTCTGCCTGTGTCTGTGTGTCCACCTGTGTCTGTGTGTGTATCCACCTGTGTCTGTACGTCCACCTGTGTCTATGTGTCCATCTGTGTCTGTGTGTCTGTCTGTGTCTGTGCATCCCCCTGTGTCTGCGTGTCCATCTGTGTATGTGCATCTGTGTCTGTATGTGCATCTGTGTGTGTCCACCTGTGTCTGTGTGTCTATCTGTGTCTGTGCTTCTGGCCTTTCTGCCCCTCCCCCTGGCCCACGGTGGGGATTAGTGGGATCGGTGGATTATCCGCTCCTGGCACCACTCATCCAGAGAAGAGAGAAGAGACACAGGGATGGCCCGGTCCCTCCCCCGCAGCCAGCCCCTCCCCCACTCCTAATCAGCCCCCCCTCCACACCAACTCTGCTCCCAGCCTTCCCCATCTCCACTTCCAGCCGCTCTCACTCCGCACCAGCTCCACACCCTTCCCCACACGTGGCCCCACACCAGCCTCATGTTCACCCCACTCCTCCCCCTCCCACCACTGGAGCTCTGCAGAGGTTCTAGGGGCACTTGCTATCCCCCTCATCCCCCCCAGCCCTTGTTCCCCCCTTCATATCAGGGGTGCTCCCCAGTCCTGCCCACTGGCATCCCCCTGCCCTTCCCACACCCCTACTCTCGTCCCACCCCTGGACTCAATGCCCTTCCCTCAATCCCTGCCCCAACCCCTGCCCACCCGGCACCAAAGCCCCATGTCTACAGCCCCATGCCTCCAACCTGAGCCCAGAGAGTCTGGGGAGCCAGACTCCTGGGTTCTATCCCCAGCGGTGTCCCAGACGTCCAGTGTGACCTTGGGCCAGACATTGCCCCATTCCCCGTGCCTCAGTTTCCCCTTTGTATCTTGGTGGGGGCCTGCCCCAGAGTGTACAGTGAGGGGCCAGTGCGGGGGGCCCAGATGTTGCTGTGATGGGCCTGAGGGACATACAGAGGCTCAGAAACACCAACACCCTCCCACCCACCAAGTACATCCCACCCCTCCACTCCGTGACTCTGCCCCAGAAAGACCCCATGGGATCCCCACCACACACACCCAATCCAACTCTGGCCAGGCCTGTGCAGTGCCCAGCACTGGGCTCCTTCTTCCCCTCACTACCTCTCAGCCATGCCAGGGTTAACTCCCCCTCCCCCGCATGCCAGGGCGGAGTGGCACAGGCCCTGGGCAGCGCAGGGTTAATCCGAGCCTCAGCTGCCAGCCCTGCTCCCTGCTGCGCCCTGTTCAGCTGCAGGAGCCCAGGGGCACTTTGATCTGGGAACAGGCAGCGGCTGTGATCTGCCTTCCAGTGCCAGCTGAGCTCAGCCGGGAGTGTCTCTGTGTGTGCGGAGACTGGCTCTGCCCATGCTCCTCACTCCCGACCCACAGCCCCTGCTAGCCCAGCCATGGGAGCCCCCTGCCCTGCCCTACTGGTGCCCCTCGCTCCTGACCCATAGCCTCTGCCAGCCCAGCCCTGACCCCCTCCCAGCTCTGCCGGTGCCTCTCAACCTTCATCCACAGCCCGTGCTACCCCAGCCCTGATCCTCACCCCAGCTCTGCCGGTGCCCCTCAACCCTGACCCACAGCCCCTGCTACCCCAGCCCTGATCCCCACCCCAGCTCTGCCGGTGCCTCTCAACCCTCATCCACAGCCCCTGCTACTCCAGCCCTGATCCCCACCCCAGCTCTGCCGGTGCCTCTCAACCCTCATCCACAGCCCCTGTTACCCCAGCCCTGATCCCCACACCAGCTCTGCCGGTGCCTCTCAACCTTCATCCACAGCCCGTGCTACCCCAGCCCTGATCCCCACCCCAGCTCTGCCGGTGCCTCTCAACCCTCATCCACAGCCCCTGCTACTCCAGCCCTGATCCCCACCCCAGCTCTGCCGGTGCCTCTCAACCCTCATCCACAGCCCCTGCTACTCCAGCCCTGATCCCCACCCTAGCTCTGCTGGTGCCTCTCAACCCTCATCCACAGCCCCTGTAACCCCAGCCCTGATCCCCACCCCAGCTCTGCTGGTGCCTCTCAACCTTCATCCACAGCCCCTGTTACCCCAGCCCTGATCCCCACCCCAGCTCTGCCGGTGCCCCTCAACCCTGACCCACAGCCCCTGCTACTCCAGCCCTGATCCCTACCCCAGATCTGCCGGTGCCTCTCAACCCTCATCCACAGCCCTTTACCCCAGACCTGATCCCCACCCCAGCTCTGCTGCTGTCCCTCAACCCTCACCCGCAGCCCCTGCTATCCCAGCCCTCTGCCCTACCAGTGCCCCTCACTCCCAACCCACAGCCCCTATTAGCCCAGCCCTGGGATTCACCTGCCCTGCTGGTGCCCCTCACTCCTGACCTGTAGCCCCTGCTAGCCCGGCCCTGACCCCCGCCCCAGCTCTGCTGGTGCCCCTCAACCTTCACCTGCAGCCCCCTGCTTTCCCAGCCCTCTTCCCTACCAGTGCCCCTCCTCACCCCCAATCCGCAGCCCCTGCTAGCCCAGCCGTGGGCTCCCCCCAGCTCTGCCAGCGCCCCTCAACCCCAAACCACAGCCCCCTGCAACCTCAGCCCCAGTCCTGCCCCTGGGTGAGTGTTGGGGGAAGCCTGGGGGTGGGGCATGATGGGTTTGCAGGGTTAGCTGTGATCTCTCCCTCCCTGACTCACTAGGTCCAGCCAGCCCCCCGAGTCTGTGCCTCGCTCTCTAGTGGGTGAGTGACCCTGGATGTGCTGGGCACAGGGGGTGACACCCAGTCCACGCAGCCTGGCCTCAGAGACCTCTTGAACTGTGCGTGCACACTGTGTACACACACTGCAGCACACGCATCGCATTATACTGACCCTCTGCACACCGTGCGTGCGTACTTACTCATCACACTTACTCTCTGCACACACACATTTCGTACTGTACTCACCCTCTGCACACGATGCACACGCACACACTACACCACATCTTTCTCTGCACACACTGCACAAACCACACACACTGCATGTGCTCAGGAAACTACAATCCCTCACACATACTCCCCCAATACTCCCCCAAACCATTCATGCGCGCGCGCACACACACACACACACACGCATACAACCATTCACAAACACACTGACATATTAATTTTGCACATGCATACACATGCATAGCCACAAATTCAGCACCAGCCACACGGACACTTGCACACTTATGAACACTGGCTCTATCCACAGTGCGAGTGGGGACATGTGCACACCCACTGACTCACACACATGCACGTGCACACACATGCTCCCTTCTGTGTTCCCAGGGATGCAGAGGGCCCCAGACCAGAGATGCTCTCACCTGCCACATCACACTGCACAGGCTGCGCTGATGGGCTGCAGGCCCCAAGGCAGCTCCCCCATCCGCCTGGGAGATGGGCTCCTTGGAGAGGCTAGGTGGGCCATAGGGGGATGGGATGGGGGTTGGGGACACACAGAGTCATGCCAGGGAGGGCCTAGTGCCCCTGCCAGGGAAGCCCAGCTCATCTGCCCACAGTGCCAGGGATATTGGGGATGCCCAGTCTCCAGGGATTTGGCCCCGTCACCTGCCCCACAGGGAGACATGGCCACAGAACCCCACCACCACTGGGATGAGGCCCCCAGACTCAGTGGAGCTGGACAGATCATAGAGAGAAGGGGGTGGCAGGCTGGACTAGAGCATGGGCCTGGGACCTGGGGGTCTGTTCCCCATTTGGCTGCTAGGTGACCTTTGGCCAGTCACTTCCCTGCCCCATGCCTCAGTTTCCCCTTAACTCTGCTGGCCTCCATTGTACAGAGCTCTGAGCTCACCGCGGGGAAGTGAGGCGAGAAGAGACCAGGAGTGCAGAGGGGCCTGGACAAGGGACAGACAGGGTGTCTGGGGCAGGGCTGGGGATGGACTCTGGAAGGGGAGGGTTTGCTTCAGTTGTTGGGGGGCTGTATTTATGGGGGGAGGGTCTGGCCAGCGACCCAGCCAATCACCCACTCTCCCCATACATATGCTTCCTGTTTCTCACCATCCCTTCCCCTGGCTTCAGGTCTCCCTGTCACACAATCCCCAGCCATTCCCCCTACCACAGTGCCCTGCTGTGTGCGCGTGCATGTGTGTGTGTGCGTGTGTGTTCCCCCTTCTCCACCTGTTTGCTGCAGGAGGCTACTGGGTTGGCCGTTCCCTCCAGGGCTGGGAGCAGAGTCCAGGAGAAATGTAAGCCTGAGTGCAGGACCAGGGGCTGCTGAAGTAGAGTGAGGACTCCTGCATTCTACCCTTGGCTCTGGTAGGGCAGTGGTGTCTAGTGGTTATAGCATGGGGGGTTGGACTCCTGGGTTCTATCGCCGGTGCTGGGAGGGCAGTGGGGTCTAGTGGATAGAGTGGGGGAAGCTGTGAGCAGGTCTCCTGGTTGCCCTGCGTTGACAGCCCTTTACTGCTAGCGTGACATATGGAGAGGGGGGTCTGAGAGTGGAGCCCGACTGGCCCCAGCTCAGCAGAGATGGGAGACCGGCCCCTCCCCACACTTCCCTCTGCCCTCCCCACGTGGCCAGACAATAACTCAGCTCATCCTGCATTCCTTAGCAGCTGCTGCCACATTGTGGCTCATGGACAGGGGCAGGTGGGCCTGGGCTGTGCTGAGCAATCTGGCTTTCTGCACGCACAGCCGCCCCCCGTTCCTGGGCGGGGAGCACACACATAGGCCTAGATTGATTTCTGTATGGGGGCAGCTCCAGCCAGGCCACCAGGGCCATGCGTGGGGGGGCAAATTGCCAGCTTGCCGGAGGTTGTAGGGCTGGGAGTCACTGCTGCGCTGTGGGGCCTGGCACCTCTACTGGTGTTTGTTCAGATCTCGCACAGGGAACTGGAGGGTGAGGGGAATTTAACCAGTGTAACGATGCTGGTTTTGGTGGGACTCAACAGAGTATCAATTCAGGACAAATTGCTTAAAGCAGGGCAGGTACAGACCAAGGCTGGGTTTCCTTTGCACACCAAGGCAAACCAAACCAGCCAAACAGAGAAGACTTCAGTTTTACCCCACTGGCTAACCATAAGTCACACAAGCAATTCCCTTAGAAACTCCAGTTTCCCAGTATCACCACCAGTGACACTCATTATGGGGATGAGTGGTTATGAAAACCAATACCTTAGTAAAAGGTTGTCCCGATCCCAAAGGACCAAGCCCCAGACCCAGGTCAATATAGAAATCAGATCTTACCCACAAATCACGCTGTTGCCAATCCTTTAAAATCTAAAGGTTTATTCATAAAAAGAAAGAAATATAGATGAGAGCTAGAATTGGTTCAATGGAATCAATTCCATACAGTAATGGCAAAGTTCCTGGTTCAGGCTTGTAGCAGTGATAGAATAAACTACAGGTTCAAATCAAGTCTCTTGAGAACATCCCCAGCTGGGATGGGTCAACAGTCCTTTGTTCAGAGCTTCAGTTTGTAGCAAAGTCCCTCCAGAAGTAAGAAGCAGGACTGAAGACAAGATGGAGGAGCTGCAGCAGCCTTTTATAGTCTCTTGCCATGTGGTCTCTGCTTTCTTTGCCCCAAAGACAAGGATTCCAGCACATGGCATGAAAAACTGTAGAGTTCTGTCCAGAGGCATGTCCCTGCATGCCTTGCAGAGTCACAAGGTGTATTTGCTTTCTCTCAGTGGGTCAGTTGTACAACTGATGGTCCTTAATGGGCCATCAAGCAGGCTAGGCGGAGCAGACACCAAATTGTCTGGGGTGTCACCCGGAAGCATAGTACAAGTTTGAAATACAGACAGTATCGAGCCAATACTTGTAACTTTAAATACAAAAATGATACCTGCACACAGACAGCATAATCATAACCAACAACCAGAACCTTGTCTTAGACACCTTATTTGACTCCCTTTATACAAGATTTGGTGTCACAACAGGACTTTGGTTGCAACAATGATCTATACAGTCCCAGTTCATATTAATATCGTCACAACAGGGCCATGCAGTGGGTGCAGGGCTGCCTCACTCCTGCATGTAGATTTCCTGTTGACTCAGAGTAGCCCCCCCTTTGGAGGCTGGGTGAACTGCTAGCCACACCCCGCAGGGAGAGGCAGGAGCAGCAGCTGGGTGCTGCAGGGAGGGGCCACTGCTTTCTGGGAGGGGAGACTGAGAGTAACGGGACAGGGGGGGCTGCCCTAGGGGCCATGACTCAAGCTGTTCAGGGGTGTACAAACCTTTAAATTGTGTCCCCACCCCCACTATCAATAGATACAATGTTGGACGGGCAATGCCTCTCCATTCCCACCCAACTCCATCTATAAATGCACTGGGTTTGCATGGATAGTTCTGTGTTCTGCACTGCCGTGTTTGCGCACAGGGAGCAGGTGTGCGGTTGGGCTTGGATTTTGCACAGACCATGCTGTGTCCACAATCATGGTAAATGCACACAAGCAGGCCTGGCTGCTGTCACAGGGCCACCCCCAGTGGGGCATCTGACTCCCACATCCCCTTTCACTGGAATAAAAGTTTGATCGGTAGCTTCCAGCCTCTGAACTGCCTCCTTCCCAAACCCAGCAGAGCAGGTCTGCTCTGGTCCTGCCTGGCCCCAGACTCTGCTTTCTTCCAAGGCCACGTGGGACTTGTCAAGGATCAAACCATGACAATTAGCCCCTGTCTTTCCTGGTCAGATAGGGGTTAAGGGCCCCCAGCCATTCCCAGGGGTTAGGAATCACTGCTGTTCATTTCATTCCCAAAAGTGAACCAGAAAGGAACTGAAATAAAGAAACCAAAGAAACTGAAGCAAAGACAGATGCTGTCCCTTTGCAAGGAAATTCCTGGTCAAAAACCCTTAACTCTGCCCCTTGGAAGACAAAGCAATTTAACACTCTTAATTTTGCCCCTTTGAATGCAAGGGAATTCCCAGCCAAACACCCTTAACTCTGCCCTGGCATGATCAGAAGTTCTGTAACACTGCCCTGTCTTTTTCCCAGTTTGGGTGTTACTGTGCACATTGTCCTGTCCCTCTCCCTGGCCTTTCTCTGCCCCGGAGGTAGTATGGTGAGCTGCGTCCCAGAGGTCCAGAGCAAGAAGAAGGGGAAGAGAGGTGCCCGGGAACAGCCAGTGAAGGTGAAGATGTGTGACATGCTCTCAGCATTGTAGAAGGCCAGGCTACCCCGCGTGCAGTCCAGATGCACCCGGACTATCCTGGGTGCTGGCTCCAGCTGCAGCGGGGTCTCAGGGCAGGTGAGAGCGCTCCACTCCC
Source organism: Chelonoidis abingdonii (assembly GCF_003597395.2). NCBI lineage: Eukaryota > Metazoa > Chordata > Testudines > Testudinidae > Chelonoidis > Chelonoidis abingdonii. Next base: position 3,095,314 of record NC_133781.1, on the reverse strand, counting down.
CCTCCTGGCATTGCAGGGCCCAGACCCCCACATCTGGGGACAGCCGGAATGCCCCTATGTGCTCCATGGAGCCCCAGGCTGCCCCGGTGGCCCAGTCTCCCCACCAGCCCACCTCCACGTCCCAGTAGTGTTGCCCCTCTGCAAAGCACTGGGAGGCCAGGACACAGGGGAGGGGGTCGAATCTCCGGTAGCTCTTGGGGACGTCTTGCCAGAGGATGCCACATGTCACACTCCTGCCATCTGCTGAGAGCACCAGGAAGGGGTTGGCAGTGCTCTGGTCCAGCGTCACCTCTGCTGCTGACAGGGACACTACAGGCAGATGGATACGGGCTCTAGGACAAGTCACAGCAGCACCTCCTCTCTGCTCAGCTCAAGTCTCTAGCTACGGGGCCTAATGGGTAGAGCACTAGGAGACCTGGGTTCTATTCCCAGCTCAGGCCTGCTGGTTGACCTGGGTCAGTCACTTCCCTTCTCTCCCCCTCGCTTTCCCCATCTGTAAAATGGAGCTAAGCATGATTTCGATCTTCTCTGACCCAAGTGGTCAACCTCTTTTGGGAGGACCTCTGAATGGGACACTAGTGGGCTTTTTCCATGGGAACAGTTTTTGGCTGGAAAAACTGGACAACAGGGGATGGATCACATGATGATTACCTGTTTGTTCATTCCCGCTGGGGCACCTGGCATTGGCCCTGTCTGAAGACAGGATACTGGGCTAGATGGACCTTTGGTCTGACCCAGTCTGGCCATTCTTATGTTCTAAAATTCTGCGCCTGCTTTCTGGGGACAGAGTGGATGCTTTGTTGAAAAACCAAATGCTCCAAAACCAAAATATTTGGCCAAAAAACCAGACAAGCTTCATCCAAATCCAGAACGCTTTGGTCCCAAAACCAGAGTTTGCCCAATATATTTTGGCCCAAGCCAGATCATTTTCATCTAAAATGCAGAATATTTTTGGTCAGAAGCCAAATAATTTTCATCCAAAAACCAAACTAGGGAGATTTTCGGCTGGAATGTTTCAGGTTTTGACATTTCGATGAAGAGTCGGAATTATCCACAGAAAACAGGAACAAAAATGAAAAAAAAAGAAAAAAATCTTTCTTGGACTTTTTCATGGGAACAGACCCCTCTTTTGCACCCAGCCCTCTGCCCAGGAAGGATCTCACTGGGGCCATCTACAGAGGTCACTGCATCTCCATGCTCTTGCTAGGGAAAGCTGACGGATATCGCAATGGTGTCCTGTGCTTTGTATTACCCAGCAGAGCTCCCGGGGTCAGGAGGGAGGGCTGGAAGCGGCACTTGTCCCCCGGTCTCCAGGCAGCCTGGGAGCACAGCCGAGTCACCGCAGGGCTGCCTGATCACGCATGGATGTCAGCCCACCAGCAACAACAGATTTTAGGCTGCTCAACCCATGTGCCCCCAGCTGTGATCTCTCCTGGGTCAGCCCTGCTCCCAGCCTTGCCCCCTGTCCTGCCCAGTCTGCTCCATTCTTGACCCTTGGCCCTGACGCAGCTCTGACTGTCAGCACTGTTTCTAGCCACTGACTCCAGCTCCAACCACAAGGCCTGACTGCTCATGCCCCAGTTCATAACACTCGTCCTCATGGTCCTAGCCTGGGAAAGATCCACTGTCTAAGCTCATCTGGGAATCTCAGATCCAGGCTTTCAGTGTGATGACTGTGGTCAAGCCTTTTAGGCACAGCTCCTCAAAGGTACTTAGGCGCCAAAGGGAGTTGGACAGTGTTCCGTTGAGCCCTACCTCTGGTCTGTGCTAGTCAATACATGGAAGACATTGAGGGAGCTCAGACACAGCAGGAGTCAAAATCACGTGAGTACCGGAGAGAAGTAGAAAACTTATTTTTTTTTACCTTTATCAAGAATTTGTCTCCATTCTGCAATGATAAAAAAGGAGGTCACAATTAGCTGGGGAAGCAGTGAGAGCAGATGAAAGAAATCCCATCTAAGTTGTTGGGTTTTTTAAACAAATCCCAGCCATTTTCTCCCCAATGAAAGTTTTCACTTTGTTCAAAATTCTCCTTTTTTTTTTTTAAATACAAAACCACAATTTTTTAAAGTACAGAAACAGTTTTGGTTTGCAAATATTTTCAGTTATTTGCTAAAAAAAACACTCGGAAAATTTCTATGAAAATTTTTTAAAAAAAATCTTTTGAAACTTTACTGAGGGAAATTCCTTCCCATTTGCTCAGCAGCCCTATATTGAATCCCAGCTCGCACACTCATTGGGCTGGAGTCTGATTCCAGCAACCGGAGAAAACGGAGCAAGCAGGCCAGACCCCCAGCTGGTGTCAATCAACCATAGCTCCATTTGGGTGAACATGATCACAGCAACTGGCAGCAGCTGTGGGTCTGGACTCATCCCACATTGGGAGTCATCGCCTGCAGATCTCTCTCCACCTCAGCTGACTCTGGCCCCAGACAGCATCTTTTGCTTTCCCCACTCCAGCCTCTGAAGCATCTCTGGTCCTTCACCCTCTTCCACGTCCCTCAGCCTCCTTCCTGGCTATGCAGGTGTCTGTGCAGTGCCCGGCGCGACAGGGCTCTGATCTCGGTCACTGTGTGTCTGTGCAGCACCCAGAACAATGGGGCCCTGATCTCAGTCACTGTGTGTCTGTGCAGCTCCCGGCACAATGGGGCCCTGATTTCGGTCACTGTGTGTCTGTGCAGCACCCAGCGCGACGTGGCCCCGATTTCGGTCACTGTGTGTCTGTGCAGCACCCAGCGCGACGTGGTCCCGATCTCGGCCACTGTGTGTCTGTGCAGCGCCCGGCGCGACGGGGCCCCAATCTCGGTCACTGTGTGTCTGTGCAGCGCCCGGCGCGACGGGGCCCCGATCTCGGTCACTGTGTGTCTGCTCAGCGCCCGGAGCGACGGGGCCCCGATCTCGGTCACCGTGTGTCTGTGCAGCGCCCGGCGCAATGGGGCCCTGATCTCAGGTGGGATCTCTCGGTTCTGCCCTGATAAACTATTATGCGATGGGCGCTGAGGCGATGTTACAGAGACATGAGTGATCGTGTGCCGGGAATACTCACCGTGCTCTTTGGTCGTCTCCTCTGGAAGAGAAAGGAAGAGGTGAGGCTGTGAGCAGGAGCGACACTCAAGGGGGATTTCCTGTGCTCTGTATGGCTCATTTCTACCGTCCCGCTACGGCTGTTTCTCCCTCACCTCCCCACTGAGCACACACGCCATTCCCATCCTGTTCCCGCCTCCTGGGACAGACCAAGGGGTGCGCGTGGCTCTGGGGAAATGCATGTGCGTCCTAGAGGGGGCAAGCCAGGGAGAATCCATTGGCCCAGCACCCCAGTGGGTGTCCATTTTCACCCTCTAGAAATTAATTTTTAGCCAGGTCTGTGCTCCCGGAAACCCTCCAGAAAGTGCCTCATTGCTGGAGGCCATACAGGTCGATCAAGCCTGAGAGAGAGATGCGGCTGGCCAGGCACAATCCAGGGACTGGCTCGCCCAATGGCCAGTTTCCCTGGGATCCGTGGTGCTGGGCAGGGCTTAGGCACAATCATTTGGGCTTCTCTCTCTCCTTCCTCTCAGCTTTTCCCCTAATTAAGCCAAAGAGGCAGCATGGGCCAATGGTTAGACCACTGAAAAGGCCTTTAGAAGTGCTGACTTTGGTTCCTGGATTTGCTGCTGAACTGCTCGGAGAGCTTGGGAAAGACACTGCCGCTCTCTCTGTCTCAGTTTCTCCTCCCACTCTTTGGTTATTTTGACTCTCTATTTTGCTCTTTAGGGGAGGGAGGCTGTCACCATGTGTCTGTGCAGTACCTGGCGCAATGGGGCCGTGATCTCAGTCATTGTGTGTCTGTGCAGTGCCTGGCATAATGGGGCCCTGATCTTGGTCACTGTGTGTCTGTGCAGCGCCTGGTACGATGGGGCCCTGATCTCAGTCACTGTGTCTGTGCACCGCCTGGTACGACAGGGCCCTGATCTCAGTCAATGTGTGTCTCTGCAGTGCCTGGCACAACGGGGCCCTGATCTCGGTCACTGTGTGTCTGTGCAGCGCCTGGTACGATGGTGTCCTGATCTCAGTCACTGTGTGTCTGTGCAGTGCCTGGTGCGACAGGGCCCTGATCTCAGTCACTGTGTGTGTCTGTGCCGCGCCTGGTAGGATGGGGCCCTGGCTTTGTTTGCACAGGAGTGACTAACTTCCACCTTCCAGGAAAGAAGTAGTTTTTATGGAATTTTCTGTTTGTAACCCACACGTTCCCCTAGGAAGAAGTATGGGCCTCTCAATGAAACACGTTCCCTACTGCACTGCCTGGAATGAGGTTGTTACCTTTGAGAACCTGGAGCTTTCGGAAGAGATAAACCACCAAGGGCACGAGGAAGAGAGATACTGGTAGAAAGACGAGAAAGGCCGTCATTTCCGGGGCATGCCTGGGGAAGAGCCCTAAGGGAGAACACACATTGCAGCTTCTCAGAGGAGCAGTGAGAGCGCTCCTCACCATTTTGCTGGGAAAGGTGACGTCAATGGAGGTACTGAGGGCTGAGAGTCAGATTCCGATCTCAGCTGCCCTGAACTAATCTGGAGTCACTCCCCAATGGCAATGGGGACAGGGCTGGATTCCGATCTCAGCTCCACCAGGGTTGATCCAGAGTCACCCCTGCCTGCAATGGGGACAGGGCTGGATTCCGATCTCAGGTCCACCAGGGTTGATCCGGAGTCACCCCTGCCTACAATGAGGCCACGCCACGTGGGTAAGCATCAGGGAGGAACCTGAGGTTTGCGGGCAGCTCACCTGTGATACGAATTGTTGTCTCTCTCTCTGGGCCAGAGAAGCCAGCTCTGATGGTGCAGGTCAGTGCTGGGTCTGAGTTCTCTAGCACCACCAAGGAGCTGGAGACGTTGAATAGGCCATCATCACCGCGCGGTTTCTGTTCAGACTCGGGGCTCAGGGTCTCCCCACGGCCATTCCTCCAGAGCACGCGGGGCTCCGGGTACCATCCCGCAGAGAGACACAAGACCCACACCCCTGAGTCCTTGTGCCCAGCCATGTGCAGGACAGGGTCTGAGCCAGAGCCTGGGGGATGGACAAGCAGTAGCAAAAAGTTAACACAGTAAGAATGACTAACACATCTGTGACAGCAGTGACCTCAAAGCACTTTACAAAGCCGTGGATATGCCCCACTGACATCAATGGAGCTGTGACTCATTGACCCCAGCTGGGGATCTAGCCCCATTGACTCTCATGGATCTACAGCCCATTGACCCCAGCTGGGGATCTGATAGCATTGACTCCAATGGATCTACAGCCCATTGATCCCAGCTGGGGTCTGGCCCCATTGACTCCAGTGGAGCTATGGCCCATTGACCTCAGCTGGGGATCTGGCCCCATTGACTCCAATGGAGCTATGATCCATTGACCTCAGCTGGGGATCTGGCCCCATTGACTCTATAGAGTTATGGCCCATTGATCCCGGCTGGGGATCTGGCCCCATTGACTCCAATGAAGCTATGGCCCATTGACCCCAGCTGGGGATCTGGCCCCATTGACTCTCATGGATCTACAGCCCATTTACCTCAGCTGAGATCTGACCGCATTGACTCCAATGGAGCTACAGTCCATTGATCCCAGCTGGGGTCTGGCCCCATTGACTCCAATGGAGCTACAGTCCATTGATCCCAGCTGGGGTCTGGCCCCATTGACTCCAATGGAACTACAGCCTATTGATCCCAGCTGGGGTCTGGCCCCATTGACTCCAGTGGAGCTACAGTACCGGCATGGGGTCTGTCCCCAACAGTTTTAACCCTTTGATTCCAGGAATGGCACTTCTAAAGGCTGCACTCTGGGGAGACATCCCAGGGAATTTTAGTGGGAGCAGGGCACCCAAATCTCCATTTCTTCCTCCTGCTGGAGCTCAGCATGACAGGTGAGTGGCTCTGACAGCATGTGGCTTGCCTCCACAGGAGCACCAGGTGTCGCAGTGCAATGGGGGATCGTGATGCGCCCTCAGACCCGTGCGCTGTCCTGCTGCATTTCACCCGCAGATTCAGGAGCAGAGGCGTGACAGGGCTCTGATCTCGGCCATCGCGTGTCTATGCAGCGCCCGGCGCGATGGGGCTCTGATCTCGGCCACCACATGTCTGCGCAGCGCCCGGGGTGATGGGGCTCTGATCTTGGCCACCGCGTGTCTGAGCAGCGCCCGGGGCGACGGGGCTCTGATCTCGGCCACCATGTGTCTGCGCAGCACCCGGGGTGACGGGGCTCTGATCTTGGCCACCGCGTGTCTGCGCAGCGCCCGGGGCGACTGGGCTCTGATCTCGGCCACCATGTGTCTGTGCAGCGCCCAGTGTGATGGGGCCCCAAACTTGGCCACTATGTGTCTGCACAGTGCCAGACACTATGGTATCTCTAGGTGCTACTGTAATGGTAATTACCTCCAATGACACTACATCAAAAAAATACTAGTTAGCCAATCAAGCATTCAAAGTCAGGAGCTGTCAGATTTCCAGAGGCTTGAACAACCTCAACTCTGCTCCCCTTGTGGGCTCGTATGATGCGCTGAAGAAGTGTAAAACCAGCATGTGAGTGTGTTATTACAGACTAAGCCCAGAATGAGGAGGTCTAGCTACAGCCATGATGTGAAATAGATTTAACTGGAGCTGTGGGTGCATGTTTGCAAGTGTGCATGCTCTTAAACCAGTTTAAACTTGGCTTTTAGCCACATAGCTCACACTCATCAATTTCCAGGCCTGAGGCCAACTGGGAGAACTAGTGGGAAGCCACCAGACAGCTGCCCACACTAGTGGTAGGGCCAGTTTAACTAGAGAGCTTTTAACCCATTCGTGTTGGCGAATTGTGGGGTGTAAACAAGCCCCAGTAGAGGGTGGCAGGTGTATCTCGGAGCACTGCCCCGCTAACCAACAAGGCATCTTTTCTAGCACCCAGCACCTTGTGAGGGTTCGATCCACCTATGGCTCGCTGGGCACTGGCCACCCGAGGTGGTTTGGGCCCTGTGTTACCCTTGGGATGTGGAACTGAGATGCAGCAGTTGTGAAATTGCACCGGAGGTGGGGGAGCACTGGTTTGGAACAGACTGGGTCACATCCTGACGGTGTCCCCTTGGCACACATGCCAGTCTCACCTGCGGCTGCCGTCCCAATGCCCAGGAGGAGGCAGAGGGCAACTGGTATGGCCTGAAAGCAGGGTCGGGTATTTTCCATACTGCGGGCCTCTGGCAGACGTCTCCTGGCACTGCCACAGAGCACTGGTCACCACACAGAGGGGGCATTGGGCTCCTCAGCCACGTAGGACCTGGGAAGGCACAACACCCGTGAGTCCCCAGTGGGTCAGTTCTTCAACCAAAAACTTACTCCTTTAAACAGCCAGGCCTCCTGCAAAATCAGCATCTTCTCCTAAGAAATTATTTTCACTTTCCACAGAAATCGTCAGCAACAAAACCTGCCAGGGAAGCCCCACCCCGAACGTTTATCTGGCTTTTCCACCCTACGTTTTGCTTTGAAATGGCAGCAATAAGCCCAACTTTTGGCTGCTTTTCAGACTTTTCCCCTCCCCAGTACAGAGAGGAGGAAGAAATGTCACAGTGAAAGTCACCCCGCCCCGCGCCCCATCCCTTAACTGAGCTGTTCCTCTGAGCTGGAGAAAGTGACATCCAGTAACATGGCGGTAAAAGTAATTCAGCAGCAGAGAAACTAGTTAATTAACTCATTACAAAGTGGGGAACTGTAGAAACCGCCCTTCCCTCCCTCGGCTGGTGAATAAGCCCCGGAGGCTGGAACTAGGGGGCTGCCGCCCGCCCTGGAGGAAGTGGTTTCCCGGGATTTACATTCCAGAGCCCCCCCGCCGCCGCCCGTGCACATTGTTCCAACGCCGCTGCAACTGATCCTTTCCTGGCGTTGTGCCCCAGAGCCCCTTGGCTTTCTGGGCAGGGCCTCCCCTTTCTTTGCCGGGAGAAGGGCTCCCCCAGTCCTACCGGCGGAAGGGTGCTGGGAAGCGGCGTGCCAGCTGTCCGGGTTGGCTCACAATCTCCCCTTCCTGGAGGCAGCTGGCCCAGGAAGTATGTCCGGGAGCTCAGAGCCACGGGTGGTTTCAAGGGCTCAGGAGCAGGCGCGATGTCCCGGGGTTTGTAAACACGGGAACCAGGCGGAGCATTTCGGAGGCGTGCCCAGCCTGGCCACTGCGTCCCGCCCCAGAGCAGCCAGACATCGCGTGGCTGGGGCTGCGCTGCTCTGCACAGCAGGGTTGCAGCCTGCGGACTCTGACCTTCCCGTTCCCTCCCTTAAATCCCCTTTTTGGATTTAAAAAAAAAGCTTGTGTTCATTGTGTAGAGCAGGGGTCGGCAACCTTTCAGCAGGGCCGCCCAGAGGATTCCGGGGGCCTGGGGCCTTCAGCGGCAGGTGGCTTTGGTGGACCTCCCCACACCGGAGCCATGGGACTGGCGAGCAGCAGAGTGCCCCCCCCGTGCGGCAAAATGTCTAGAGCCAGCCCTGTTCGGCGGCAAGGGGCCCTTCTGTTCCGAGACCCGCCGCCGAAGTGCCCTGAAGACCCGCGGCGGAGGCCTCTAGCCACCGAATTACCGCCGAAAACCAGGCTGCACTTCAGCGGTGGGTCCCGCTTCGGCGGTAATTTGCCGGCGGGGGGTTCTTCCATCCGGAGCAGAAGGACCCCCCCGCCGGCGAAGACCAGGAGCAGAAGAAGCTCTGGGGGCCGGCCCCGCAAGAGTTTTCCGGGCCCCCCGGAGCAAGTGAAGGACCTGGCTGCAAGAGCACCGAAAAACTCTCTTGGGGGCCCCTGCGGAGCCTGGGGCCTGGGACAAATTGCCCCTCTTGCCCCCCCCGGGCGGCCCTGCCTTTCAGAAGTGCTGTGCCAAGTGTTCATTTATTCACTCTAATTTAAGGTTTTGTGTGTCAGTAATACATTTTAACGTTTTAGAAGGTCTCTTCCTTAAAAAAAAAAAGACAAAAAAACCCCTAGACAAATTAGAGGACTGAGGCAAAAGAAACCTGATGAGGTTCAACAAGGACAAGTGCAGAGTCCTGCACTTAGGACGGAAGAATCCCATTCACTGCTTGCTACAGACTAGGGACCGAGTAGCTAGGCAGCAGTTCTGCAGAAAAGGACCTAGGGGTTACAGTGAACGAGAAACTGGATATGAGTCGACAGGGTGCCCTTGTTGCCAAGAAGGCTAACGGCATTTGGGGCTGTATAAGTAAGGGCATTGCCAGCAGATCGAGGGATGTGATCATTCCCCTCTAGTCGACATTGATGAGGCCTCATCTGGAGTACTGTGTCCAGTTTTGGGCCCCACACTACAAGAAGAATGTAGAAAAAATTGGAAAGAGTCCAGCAGAGGGCAACAAAATGATTATGGGGCTGGAGCACGTGACTTATGAGGAGAGGCTGAGGGAACTGGGATTGTTTAGTCTGCAGAAGAGAAGAATGATGGGGGATTTGATAGCTGCTTTCAAACTACCTGAAAGGGGGTTCAAAGAGAGGTGGATCTAGACTGTTCTTCAGTGGTACGCGAATGAACAGAACAAGGAGTAATGGTCTCAAGTTGAAGTGGGAGAGTTTTAGGTTGATTATTAGGGAACTTTTACCTCAGAGTGGTGAAGCCACTGAATGGGTACCTGGGAGGTGGTGGAATCGTCATCCTTTAGAGGTTTTTAAGTTTCAGGCTTTTGAAAACCCTGGCTGGGATGATTTAGCTGGGGTTGGTCCTGCTTTGAGCAGGGGGTTGGACTAGATGACCTCCTGAGGTCCCTTCCAACCCTGATATTCTATGATTCCCTGCCCCCCATAGCGGTGCCAAAACTGGGGTTCAAAACCAAGGGGCTGTTTTCTTAGCCCCCTCCCCCTGCTAGGATTATGATCATTAATAAGAACACCAAGCAGCTGGGGCACTGGGACAATGTGTATGGGGGGTGGGGTTGCTGAGAGCCACTGACCCAAGATGTGAACCCCGTGTATCATGCAGCACTTCTACCTTCACCTGGGCATTTCTTGCTGCTTTCTGCAGCACTTGGCAACTCGCCGTCTTGTTGTACAGAGATGAAGAAATAAGGGACGTCCCTTGTAATAAGGGACTGTTGGCAACCCTAGGTCAAACCCACAGGCTCAGCCAGTCTGGTACTGCCCCCCTTGCCACCCCACATTAGATCAGTGGGTCCAGCCAGCCGGTATCTCACCCCCCACCACCCCAGAACAGATTGGTGGGTCCAGCCAGCAGGTATCTCATCTCCCCTGCCACCTCAGAACAGATTGGTGGGTCCAGCCAGCCGGTATCTCACCCCCCACCACCCCAGAACAGATCGGTGGGTCCAGCCAGTAGGTATCTCATCCCCCCCGCCACCTCAGAACAGATTGGTGGGTCCAGCCAGCCGGTATCTCACCCCCCACCACCCCAGAACAGATCAGTGGGTCCAGCCAGCCGGTATCTCACCCCCTGCCACCCCAGAACAGATCGGTGGGTCCAACCAGCCGGTATCTCACCCCACCACCACCCCAGAACAGATCGGTGGGTCCAGCTAGCCGGTATCTCACACCCCTCTACCCCAGAACAGATCAGTGGGCCTAGACAGCCCAGTGTCCGATTTCCAACAGCACCAGCTGTGCAGTGGCAGGTGTAACAGCCCGGTGATGGGCAGGGCCAGTGCAAGGATGTTTCGCGCCCTAGGCGAAACTTCCACCTTGCGCCCTCCCCCATCCCCAAGCCCCTGCCCTAGGCACCTCCCCCCTGCGGCAGCTCCCCACCCTCCGCCCTGAGGCACCCCGCCACCCCAACTCACCCCTGCCCTGCCTCCTCCCTGAGCACATCATGGATACTTCACTTCTCCCACCTCCCAGGCTTGCAGCGCCTAAGCTGGTTGGTGCTGCAAGCCTGGGAGGCGGGAGAAGTGAAGCAGCGACAGGGTGCTCGGGGAGGAGGTGGAGCAGGGGAGAACTGCTTCACTTCTCCCACCTCCCAGGCTTCCAGCACCAATCAGCTTAGGTGCCGCAAGCCTGGGAGGCAGGGGAAGTGAAGCAGCCATGGCGTGCTCGGGGAGGAGGTGGGGCAGAGGTGAGCTGGGGCAGGGAGTTCCCCTGCGTGCAGCCCCCCCTTACTTGCTGCAGGCGGCCTTCCCCCCGCTCCCCTGCCCCAGCTCCCTCCACCTAAATGCCAGCGGTGACCAGGGCGGCCAAAGATCCGGCTGCCGCGGTCGCTTCCAAAGAAAATGCCGCCCCCCAAATCCTAGCACCCTAGGCAACTGCCTAGGTTGCCTAAATGTTTGCACCGGCCCTGGTGATGGGGCTCTAGCAAGATAAACCACACACATGCAAACATCCACTCCTCTCTTGGACCCCAGCCCAGCTAATTTCACAGTGACACACAGTGACAGGGAGTCCCACAGGCTGACCGTGCATGACACAGGGAAAAGTGAGAGCCAGCCACCCATTTCCTCAGGCAGCATTTTGAATGTCTCTCCCTTCCATTTCTGCCTACCTTTCTCCTGTCTGGGAGCAGCCGGTCTTGGGCATCACTCATTATCTTGGGGTCCTCTGGCAGGTCCAGGGAAAGGGGATTTCTGAGCACTCCCAAATCAGATGGGCAGATTGGAGGTATCAGGGTGGTGAATTTTCACACCCCTGGGGTGCATAAATGGCGACTAGATCTTGTACCAGGTCTTAGCCCTGGGGCAATTCCTCCCTTCACCAGGCCCCCAGTCAATATCCTCAAGGCAGGTGCACCTGCCTCTCCCACTGTCCTGCAAACCACCACCTTGCTCTCAGCCCCATTCCTTCTGGGCCACCCGTGGAGCAGAGCACAGGCAGCGCTGCCCCCTCGGTATTGGATCCCAAATGACCCAGTAGAATTTTAAGCCTTTGCTGCAGCAGCAGTTGTGGTATTAAAATTCAAAATGATCTGGACAAACTGGAGAAATGGTCTGAAGTAAAAAGGATGAAATTCAATAAGGACAAATGCAAAGTACTCCATTTAGGAAGGAAGAATCAGTTGCACACATACAAAATAGGAAATAACTGTGGAAGGAAGGAGTACTGCAGAAAGGGATCTGGGTCATAGTGGATCACAAGCTAAATATGAGTCAACAATGTAACACTGTTGCAAAAAAACCAAACATCACTATCAGGAGTATTGTAAGCAAGACACAAGAAGTAATTCTTCCGCTCTACTCCGTGCTGATTAGGGCTCAACTAGAGTATTGTGTCCAGTTCTGGGCGCCACATTTCAGGAAAGATGTGGACAAACTGGAGAAAGGCCAGAGAGGAGCAACAAAAATGATGAAAGGGCTAGAAAACATGACCTGTGAGGGAAGATTGAAAAAATTGGATTTGTTTAGTCTGGAGAAATGAAGACTGAGAGGGGACATGATGATAGTTTTCAAGTACATAAAAGGTTGTTACAAGGAGGAAGGAGAAAAATTGTTCTTAACTTCTGAGGATAGGACAAGAACCAATGGGCTTAAATTGCAGCAAAGGCGGTTTAGGTTGAACATTAGGAAAAACTTCCTAACTATCAGGGTGATTAAGCACTGGAATAAATTGCCTAGGGAGGTTGTGGAATCTCCATCACTGGGGATTTTTAAGAGCAGGTTGGACAAGCACCTGTCAGGAATGGTCTAGATAATACTTAGTCCTGCAATGAATGCAGAGGATGACCTCTCTAGGTCCTTTCCAGTTCTATGATTCTATGATTTTATGACCCCAGCTGGGGATCTGGCCCCATAACTCCAATGGGGCTATAGACCATTGACATGGGCTGAAGCCCCATTGACTACAGCTACTTTGGAATACAAGTCCCACTGCATGGCTGAAGCTGGCCTGGGTCAGCTGAGTCAGGCTCATGGGACTTGTCTTTGGAGGTTAAAAGTTGCTGTGTAGATATTCATGCTTGGATCAGAGTCCTGGCTCTGGGATCCTCCCCCCTTGCACAGTCCCAGGGGCCAGGTTCCAGCCCTAGCCTAAACATCTACACAGCAATTTTTAGCTCCGCAACTTGAGCCCCACAAATGTGAGGCAGATGCTCCGGGCCAGCCATGGGTCTTTTATTCCAGTGTAGATGTCCCTCGGTGACTGGGCTAATACAACCCAGATAATAAACACTGAACCATGACAGGGAATGTTTCAACCCACCCCTTCCCCCACCCAAAAAGGTGTCATCATTGATGTTTTCCATGGGGAATTTTGGAACGAGGCACTTTTCCTGTTGTGCTGAGTGGTGGTTTTCATTTGGGTTTGTAAAATATTTTAGACTTTGGTGGTGTTTCTCCCCAGGTTTCCCCCCTTCTCTTGCCACTGAATGGAAGATCCCAAATGACTCACTTAAACCTTTCTTTGATTATCTTTCCTCTGTCTTTTTGAGGACAGCACCTCTAGGGTATGGCTACACTACCTGCCAGACTGTTGGGTAGTGATTGATCCATCCCCAAACACACTCCCTGTCGACTCTGGAACTCCACCAGGGTGAGAGGTGGAAGCGGAGTCGACGGGGGAGCTGCGGCTGTCAATCCCGCGCAGCTAGGACGCGAAGTAAGTTGATCTAAGATACGTCGACTTCAGCTATCCTTTTCTCATGTGATTGATCCTCCCACCATTGTAGACCAGACCCAAGTGTCACACAGGGCTGGATTAACCTTTTGTGGACCTGGCACCAAACATGGTTTCTGTAAAGGGAAATCGTGTCTTACTAATCTATAAGAGTTCTTTGAAGGGGTCAATAAACATGTGGACAAGGGGGATCCAGTGGACATAGTGTACTTAGTTTTCCAGAAAGCCTTTGACAAGGTCCCTCTCCAAAGGCTGTTAACGTAAATTAAGCTGTCATGGGATAAAAGGGAAGGTCCTTTCATGGACTGAGAACTGGCTAAAAGACAGGGAACAAAGGGTAGGAATTAATGGTAAATTCTCAGAATGGAGAGGGGTAACTAGTAGTGTTCCCCAAGGGTCAGTCCTAGGATCCACTATTCAATTTTTAAATGATCTGGAGAAAGTGGGAAACAGTGGTGGCAAAGTTTGTAGATGATACTAAACTCTCAAGATAGTTAAGACCAAAGCAGATTGTGAAGACTTCAGAAAGATTTCCAAAACTAAGTGGTGGGGCAACAAATGGATATGAAATTTAATGTGGATATGTAAGTAATGCATCTGGAAAAAATAACCCAACTATACATTCAATATGATGGGGGCTAATTTAGCTACAACGAGTCAGGAAAGATCTTGGCGTCATCGTGGACAGTTCTTCTCAGAAGATGTCCACGCAGTGTGCAGAGGCGGTCAAAAAAGCAAAAGATGTAGGATATATTAAAAAGGGATAGAGAATTAAGACTGAGATATATTATTGCTCTTATATAATGATGGTATGCCACATCTTCGAATACTGTGTACAGATGTGGTCTCCTCATCTCAAAAAAATATTCTAGCACTAGAAAAGGTTCAAAAGGGAACTAATGATTGGGGCTTGGAGAGGGTCCCTATGAGGAAGATTACAGAGGCTAGGACTCTTCAGCTTGGAAGAGGAGACTTAGCGGGGATATGATAGAGGTATATAAAATCATGAGTGATGTGAGAAAGTGATAAGGAAAAGTTTATTTACTTATTCCCCTAATCAAGAACTAGGGGTCACCAAATTAAATTAATAGTAGCAGGTTTAAAACAATAAAAGGAGTTCTTCTTCACACAGCGCACAGTCAACTTGTGGAACTCCTTACCTGAGAGGTTGTGAAGGCTGGGGACTTATACAATGTTTAAATGGGAACTGGTAAATTCATGGTGACTTAAATCCATAATGGCTATTAGCCAGGAAGGGTTAATGGGGTCCCTAGCCTCTGTTCATAGAGGATGGGATGGATGCAGGAGAGAGATCACTTGATCATTGCCTGTTAGCTTCACTCTCTCTGGGGCACCTGGTATTGGCCATGTCGGTAGACAGATACTGGGCTAGATGGACCTTTGGTCTGACCCGGTATGGCCGTATTTATGTTTTATGGCTCCCCATGGATGCAATGGAGCGTGGTGTATTGTGTGGGGGATGTTGTCATGGAGTCCCTGGTTGATGCTCTTGGACTGCTCCCACAAGCCATCGGACTTTGGGGAGCCTCCTTCCTGGTGGAGGAACTTTTTCGGAGGCAGGCTCACACGTCTTCACCTCCTGGGTCTCTCCTTGGAGCATTCAGCATCCTCTGCCCTCCATGCGCTTCCCCCAGCGAGCCGCCCAGCGGGGTCCTGGGAAGCCACAAGGTCCTGCCCCCACTTTGCATCAGATCGTGGACTCTCGAGCCAGCCAGTAAAACAGAGTTTATCCGATGACAGGAACACAGTCTAAAACAGAGCTTGTAGGTACCGCGAGCCGGACCCCTTGGCTGGGTCCTTCTGGTGGGCAGTAAGCCAGACCCCCACGTCTGCACTTGGCTCGTCGTCCCAGCCAGCTCCAGACTGACAACCCCCTCCAGGCCCTTCCTCTCTGGCTTTGTCTCTTTCCCAGGCAGGAGGTCCCTGACCTCTTTGTTCTCCACACCTTTAGCATCCCCTTGGGGGGGGGGGCTTGGCCATTAGTTGCTAGGCGACAGAGGGTCGGCCAGGAGCTGAGGCCCACCAGTATTCAGAGGAACTTAAGAACAGCGACCCTTCGTCACGGTGTTGGTGGCTTCCTGGGAGCAAGGGCAGGCCAGGGCCATGGCATGGGGGGGACGGCCCGCTCTGCCAGCCAGTGCAAGGGCAACTATTTACAAACCAGCAGTTGCCCAGACGCACAATTGGCACCCAGCCCTGTGCTGCAGCATGCCCCTTCCCTCAGGGCAGGCCCATGCTGTGCCCACGCCCACACTGGCCTGCCAGCCCTGTGCTGCCAGCGTGCCCCTTCCCCTCAGGGGTGGACCCATGCCATTGTCACACGCCCTTGTCAACATCGAAACATCCCCGATTCCCTATGCATAACCCTGGACCCTATACCAGCGCCTCCCTAGACCTGCCACGCAGCCCCTGCACACCACTACCTCTGCCAAGCGCTCCCTGCCACATCCCAGCACCCACATGGAACCCCACTCCCTTTGTGCATTACACAGAGACTTCCCAGCCCCCTCCCTCAACTTGTGGAACTCCTTACCTGAGGAGGTTGTGATAGGCTGACTATACGACTGTTGTAAAGGAACTGGATATTCATGGTGACTAATCCATAAATGGTATTAGCCAGGATGGGTAAAAATGGGTCCTAGCCTCTGTTCATCAGAGGATTGGAGATGGATGGCAGGAGAGAGATCACCCCTCCCTCCAGGCCTCCAGAGACTCACTCCTCCACACCCTACCTCCTGACTGCACTCACCAGGCCTCTGGGAGATGATCGTGTCTGCAGACTGAGTGCCCATGCAACTAGGGCTGGTCCTGGGGCAGGGATCGCTCCAGCCCCTTGGAGTGGTGCAATCACCAGGCCAGGGCCTGCCCCGGGCGGGCTCCTGCAGGACCCACTTGCCTGGATGGGCTGAGCCAAGCCCCACACTGCCCCCGCCCCCAACTGCCAAACTGGCCAGGCTTCTGCACCAATCCCAGGCGGCTCAGCTCCAGGGAGACGGCAGAACCCTCAGGTGTGGGCAAGCGAGATGCCGAACCGGAGGTGCACTGGGGTTCTGGCCAGGGGCAGAGAGAGCGGCAGATGGGGGCTAGGAGTGGAGAGGAGGCTTGGTGGCAGGCCGAGAGAGCAAGTGATGGGCAGGGGGGCTCGCGGCTTGGTGGGGTCTCAGGCCACAGTGTGAGCAGAGCAGGCTGTGGGCCCTTCTGAGCATGGGCCCAGTCATGGCATCCACCCGCGACCACTGGTGCCACTGTAACCCGGTACTGGTGTCACTGGTCTGGCCTGTGTTAGGGGCTCAGGCGCTGCATGCTACAAACACAACCATAAATAATAATCACGTACGTACAGGGGGCAGGGGTGTTCTTTATCTTTGTCCTTCAGTCACACTTCTCCAGCTTTGGAAAAGACAGAGCAGCAAAAAGAGAATGGGTCTGACCACTGCAGTTCTGGTTACCGGATCCTGTTACCTAAGCACCTGGCCAGTGTTCTCTCTAATTTTTCCCAGCCATGTGCGGAATGAATTTTTGTTATGTGCACCAATATGGAGGTGATTTGTCACTCACTTCATATTGGTGTACATAGCAAAATCAATGGGCAGGGGTAGGGCCAGGGGTTTGGAGTATGGTAGGGGACTTGGTTGGGACAGAAGTTGGGTACAGGGGATTTGGGCTCTGGCTTGAGGGTGCGGGCTCTGGGGTGGGTTGAGGAGTTTGGGTGCAGGAGGGTGTCCGGTCTGGCTGAGGGGTTCGGCGGACAGGAGGGGGTGCAGGCTCTGGCTGGGGGTGTGGGCTCTGGGTGGGGCTGGGGATGAGGGGTATGGGGTGCAGGAGGTACTCTGGGCTGGACTGAGGGTTCAGGGCAGGAAGGGGTGCCGGCTCTGGTGTGGGGCGCAGACTTTGGGGTGGGCTGGGGATGAGGGGTTTGGGGTTTCAGAAGGGTGCTCTAGGCTGGATCGAGGAGTTTGGAGGGCGGGAGGGGGAATCAGGACTGGGACAGAGAGTTGGGTTAGGGGATGTGGGCTCTGGGGTGGGGCTGGGGATCAGAAGTTTGGGGTGAAGGAGGGTGCTCTGGGCTGGGATCAAGGGGTTTGGAGCACAGAAGGGGGATCAGGGCTGAGGCAGGGGGTTGTGGCCACGAGGAGAGGCTCAGGGGTACAATACGGGTGGCACTTCCTCAGTGGCTCCTGGAAGCACCAGCATGTCCCTTCTCTGCTTCTGACACAGGGCATAGCTAGGCAGCTCTTGCACGCTGCCCTGTCCCTGTGGTTCCCAGCAATGGGAGCTGTTGTGGACAGCATTTGGGTGCCTCTATGCCTAGAGCTAGAGAGGAGTCATGCCACTGCTTCCGGGAGCCACACGGAGCGGCCAGACCCTGCTCCCCAGTGGATCACCGGAGTGGGGCAGCCCTACCTGCACCAGTGGGGTCGGGCTGGAATAGAAGCTGGTGGAACTGGATCTGGCCTGCAGCCTGTGTTTGCCCACCCCTGTCGTGAGACTTGTCCGCTTCAGGGATTCATGCACCTCAGCCAGGATTTGCAGTGACATTCAAATGCATTGTCAAACACGTAGGGTTTATTAGTCAGCTGGACAAAGCTAGGAAGTTCTTAGGTTGCACAGGAACTGAACATTAAAGTACAGACCTTTCTGGTCAGTCCAGAGCCCAGCCAAGCTGTAGTGACCCCTGGACAAGCTCCATCTGTCTCCCCTCTGACCTCTTGGTCAGACTTCAGGTGAGCAGCCAAATCTTATACCGCTCCTCTGACTCTCCAGTCCTCTGTGTTCTCAGCGAGCGGTGTTGCTCTGCTCCCTTTGGAGACGAAATCCATCTCCCTCTGGGTCCTTGGTGGTAGTGTGCCAAGGTCCTGGTGACTGATTTGCCATGGTATTTCCCAGTTGCTCCACTGATATGGGGATTGAGGCCCAGATAGCTGGCGACCCACACCTATGTCTCTTGAGCTGTTGAGAGCAAGCACTTTTCCCCCCATTGGTAACAAAGCAGCACGTAGGGGAAACTGAGGACATATAGTGTCTATAAAATATCACGACGATTTCCACTTTGTCAGAGGTGGATGTTTACCTGTTGCGTGTGATGGAATTTATTTTTCTTTTTTGAAGAACAGGTTTATTCCCATTCACATAGTGTGAAAAGCCTTCCAGCCGGGGTCTCACTAATAAACATGGCCACAGCCCATACCGCGCAACATGCGTTCTCTTTCCCTCCCCTCCATTGTGGTGGCTGGTGTGTTGCGTCGGAGTTTGCATGTGCAGCGATTTTGGCTGGAAAAGGCTCGGGACACAGTCTAAGGAGGTCCCTTCGGCCAGGACAGAGAACGGGTAGCTTTCCAGTAAAGAGGCAGTGAAGGTGTGGAGGGGGGCCATGGTGTCACATCGTAGAAGCACACCCCTCCTTCATAGTCCAGATACATCTTGATCTTGCTAGGCTCTGCGGACTGGTCCAGCGCTCCATTCTGCAGTGACTTCCCGTACTGGCCCTGGAGAACTGGATGGCCCATGTGCCTTGCTTGGGGCTGAAATTGAACCATCCCTTCCTGCTGGCAGACTCCCTGGTGACGCCCAGAGCCCAGCCCCCTGTGGCAGGCACTTCACGTCCCAGTTTGCATCCCTGACTCGTAGCCTCGGAGCCCAGCACGCAGGAGTACACGTCGAATCTCCCCAGGCATCAGCAGTGTTGTCTCGGACCTGTGTTCTTAGGTCTTCTCTCCTGCAGACAGCTCAACTGGGGTGAGCTGTTTCGGTCCGGGTCGTCGCTAGAGACAGCAGATGGGGGGGGGGGTGGGACAGTTTCGGAGGCAGTTTGTCATTTCGCTTAATTGGTCAGCTGGAGAAATGAGACGTTTTAAAGAACTCAGCAAGTGGCTGGGAGCAATCTGCTAGGAGCTTGGTTGGACCTGCTTAAACAGACTCTCCATGTCCCCTCTCAGAGTGGACACGAACCCAGGAGTCCTGACTCCCAGACGCACTTCCCCATAACCCACTAGACCCTCTCCCCTCCCCGGACTGTTAGAACCCGGGTTCCTGACTTCCGCTGCCACCGATAACCACTAGATTCCTCCCCATCCCATGGCCAATGTTAGAACCCGGTGTCTGACTCCCAGTTGCCCACTGATAACAACAGACCCACTTCCCTCCAGAGCTGGGGATAAGCCAGGAGTCCTGACTCCCAGCCCCACTTTTCCTTAACTATAGAACTCCTCTCCTCTCTCAGCCAATCTTTAAACCCAGAAGTCCTGACTCCCAGTTGCCCACTCATATCCCGCTGACCTAACTCCCGTTTTGGATTTACGGCTTTGCGAAATGCTTCTTTCCAACCTGAAATGAGAGAGAACAACGGGGAGGTCTTAGTCCAGGGCAGTCAGCTGCCCAGCTAAGTTACTATAGCTTAGGATCAAATTCATATTCACTAGGTCTGCCGTGCTTTCCTCTGTGAAACAAAGAGACAGCACGGTGCTGGGGCCTGGGTTTCACACCGCTCCATTTTCTCGCTCTGGCCAGCATTAAACTCACACCGCTGGGAGACGATCTCTTCTTTTGGAAGTTCTTCTTCACACAGCGCACAGTCAACTTGTGGAACTCCTTACCTGAGGAGGTTGTGAAGGCTGGGACTATAACAATGTTTAAAAGGGAACTGGATAAATTCATGGTGGCTAAGTCCATAAATGGCTATTAGCCAGGATGGGTAAAAATGGGGTCCCTAGCCTCTGTTCATCAGAGGATGGAGATGGATGGCAGGAGAGAGATCACCCCCTCCCTCCAGGCCCTCCAGAGACTCACTCCTCCACACCCTACCTCCTGACTGCACTCACCAGGCCTCTGGGAGATGATCGTGTCTGCCAGACTGAGCTGCCCATGCAACTAGGGCTGGTCCTGGGGCAGGGAATCGCTCCAGCCCCTTGGGAGTGGTGCAATCAGCCAGGCCAGGGCCTGCCCCGGGCGGGCTCCTGCAGGACCCACTTGCCTGGATGGGCTGAGCCAAGCCCCCACACTGCCCCCCGCCCCCCAACTGGCCAAAACTGGCCAGGCTTCTGCACCAATCCCAGGCGGCTCAGCTCCAGGGAGACAGGCAGAACCCCTCAGGTGGTGGGAAGCAGAGACTGCCCAGAACCGGAGGTGCACTGGGGTCTGGCCAGGGGGCAGAGAGAAGCCGGCAGATGGGGCCTAGGAGTGGAGAGGAGGCCTTGGCTGGCAGGCCGAGAGGAGCAAGTGATGGGCAGGGGGGACTCAGCGGCTTGGTGGGGTCTCAGGGCACAGTGTGAGCAGAGCAGGCTGGGGGCCCTTCTGAGCATGGGCCCAGCTCCATGGCACCACCAGCCGCACCACTGGTGCCACTGTAAACCCGGTACTGGTGTCACTGGGTCTGGCCTGTGTTAGGGGCTCCCAGGCGCTGCCATGCTACAAACACAACCATAAATAATAATCACGTAACAGCTAGGGGGCAGGGGTGTTCTTTATCTTTGTCCATTCAGTACCACACTTCTCCAGCTTTGGAAAAGACAGAGCAGCAAAAAGAAGAGAGAAATTGGGTGCTGACCCACTGCAGTCTGGTTACCGGATCCTGTTACCTAAGCACCTGGCCAGTGTTCTCTCTAATTTTTCCCAGCCATGTGCGGAATGAATTTTGTTATGTGCACCAATATGGAGGTGATGTGTCACACATCACCTTCATATTGGTGTACATAGCAAAATCAATGAGGCAGGGGTAGGGCCAAGGGGTTTGGAGTATGGTAGGGGACTTAGGGTTGGGACAGAGTTGGGTACAGGGGATGTGGGCTCTGGCTGAGGGTGCGGGCTCTGGGGTGGGGTTGAGGAGTTTGGGGTGCAGGAGGGTGCTCCGGTCTGGCACTGAGGGGTTCGGCGGACAGGAGGGGGTGCAGGCTCTGGCTGGGGGTGTGGGCTCTGGAGTGGGGCTGGGGATGAGGGGTATGGGGTGCAGGAGGGTACTCTGGGCTGGGACTGAGGGGTTCAGAGGGCAGGAAGGGGTGCAGGCTCTGGGTGGGGGTGCAGACTTTGGGGTGTTGCTGGGGATGAGGGGTTTGGGGTTCAGAAGGGTGCTCTAGGCTGGGATCGAGGAGTTTGGAGGGCGGGAGGGGGATCAGGACTGGGACAGAGAGTTGGGTACAGGGGATGTGGGCTCTGGGGTGGGGCTGGGGATCAGAAGTTTGGGGTGAAGGAGGGTGCTCTGGGCTGGGATCAAGGGGTTTGGAGCACAGAAGGGGGATCAGGGCTGAGGCAGGGGGTTGTGGCACGAGGAGAGGCTCAGGGGTACAATACGGGTGGCACTTACCTCAAGTGGCTCCTGGAAGCACCAGCATGTCCCTTCTCTGGCTCTGACACAGAGGCATAGCTAGGCAGCTCTGCACGCTGCCCTGTCCCTGTGGTTCCCAGCCAATGGGAGCTGTTGTGGACAGCATTTGGGTGCCTCTATGCCTAGGAGCTAGAGAGGAGTCATGCCACTGCTTCCGGGAGCCACACGGAGCGGCCCCAGACCCTGCTCCCCAGCTGGATCACCGGAGTGGGGCAAGCCCCATACCCTGCACCAGTGGGAGATCGAGGGCTGGATTAAAATGGCTGGTGGACTGGATCTGGCCTGCAGCCTGTAGTTTGCCCACCCCTGTCGTAGAGACTTGTCCACGCTTCAGGGATTCATGCACCTCAGCCAGGATTTGCAGTGACATTCAAATAGCATTGTCAAAACAGTAGGGTTTATTAGTCAGCTGGACAAAGCCTAGGAAGTTCTTAGGTTAGCACAGAGAACTGAACATTAAAGTACAGACCTTTCTGGTCAGTCCAGAGCCCAGCCAAGCTGTAGTGAACCCCCATGGACAAGCTCCATCTGTCTCCCCCTCTGACCTCTTCGGTCAGACTTCAGGTGAGCAGCCAAATCTTATACCCGCTCCTCCTGACTCTCCAGTCCTCTGTTCTCCAGCGAGCGGATGTTGCTCTGCTCCCTTTGGAGACGAAATCCATCTCCCTCTGGGTCCTTGGATGGTAGGTGCCAAGGTCCTGGTGACTAGATTTGCCATGGTATTCCCAGTTGCTCCACTGATATGGGGATTGAGGCCCAGATAGCTGGGCGACACCCACACCTATGTCTCTTAGCTTGCTCTGAGAGCAAACAGCCCTTTTCCCCCCATTGAGTAACAAAGCAGCACGTAGGGGAAACTGAGGCACATATAAGTGTCATAAAAATATCACAGACGATTTCCACTTTGTCAGAGGTGGATGTTACCTTTGCGTGTGATGGAATTTACTTTTCTTTTTTGAAGAACAGGTTTATTCCCATTCACATAGTGTGAAAACAGCCTTCCAGCCAGGGGTCATCACTAATAAAACATGGCCACAGCCCATACCGACACCACATGCGTCTCTTTCACCCTCCCCTCCATTGTGGTGGCTGGTGTGTTGCGTCGGCAGGTTTGCATGTGCAGCGATTTGGCTGGAAAAGGCTCAGGGACACAGTCTAAGGGAGGTCCCTACGGACCAGACCCAGAAGAACGGGTAGATCTTCCCAGTAAAGAAGGCAGTGAAGGTGTGGAGGGGGGCCATGGTGTCAGCATCGTAGAAGCACACAACCCCTCCTTCATAGTCCAGATACACTCTGATCTTGCTAGGGCTCTGCGACTGGTCCAGCAGGCTCCATTCTGCAGTGACTTCCCGGTACTGGCCCCTGGAGAACTGGATGGCCCATGTGCCTTGCTTGGGGCTGAAATTGAACCATCCCTTCCTGCTGGCAGACTCCCTGGTGACGCCCAGAGCCCAGCCCCCTGTGCCAGGCACTTCCACGTCCCAGTAATGCATCCCTGACTCGTAGCCATCGGAGCCCAGCACGCAGGAGTACACGTCGAATCTCCCCAGGCCATCAGGCAGTGATTGTCTCGGACCTGTGTTCCTTAGGCTCTTCCTCTCTGCAGACAGCTCCAGACTGGGGTGAGCTGTTCTCGGGTCCAGGGTCACGTCCGCTAGAGACAGACAGATGGGGGGCGGGGAGTGGGGACAGTTTCAGGGAAGGCAGTTTGCTCATTTCAAAGCCTTAAATTGGTCCAGCTGGAGAATGAGACGTTTTAAAGCAAAACTCCAGCAAAAGCTGGGAGAAACATCTGCCTAGGAGCATGGTGCACCCTGCTTAAACCACGACTCTCCATGCCCCTCTCAGAGCTGGGACAGAACCCAGGAGTCCTGACTCCCAGACCGCACTTCCCCATAACCCACTAGACCCTCTCCCCTCCCACGGCCACTGTTAGAACCCAGGAGTCCTGACTCCCAGCTGCCCACCGATAACCCACTAGATCCCTCCCCCATCCCATGGCCAATGTTAGAACCCAGGTGTCCTGACTCCCAGTTGCCCACTGATAACCCACCAGACCCCACTTCCCTCCCAG
The DNA here is from genome assembly GCF_003597395.2 of Chelonoidis abingdonii. Lineage (NCBI taxonomy): Eukaryota > Metazoa > Chordata > Testudines > Testudinidae > Chelonoidis > Chelonoidis abingdonii. The sequence goes on along the minus strand of NC_133781.1, from coordinate 3,071,371 downwards.
AGCTGGGGATAAAGCCCAGGAGTCCTGACTCCCAGCCCCCACTTTTCCTTAACTACTAGACTCCTCTCCCCTCTCACAGCCAATCTTAAAACCCAGAAGTCCTGACTCCCAGTTGCCCACTCATATCCCGCTAGACCTAACTCCCCGTTTTGGATTTACCGGCTTTGCGAAATGCTTCTTTCCAACCTGAAATGAGAAGAGAACAACAGGGCAGGGCTTAGTCCAGGGCAGTCAGCTGCCCAGCTAAGTTACATATAGTCTAGAGATCAAATTCATACTCACTAGGTCTGCCGTGGCTTTCCTCTGTGGAAACAAAGAGACAGCACGTTAGCTGGGGCCTGGGTTCCAAACCCGTCCATTTCTCGCTCTGGGCCCAGCATTAAACTCACACCGCTGGGAGAACCGATGCTCAGAGACATCCAGGGTAGCCTAAGTCTGCCCACCTCCCTTGTCCTAGCAGAAGAACCTCCTCGACCCAAACAAAACTTTCAGTTCCAGATCTGAGCCTTTTTGAACTTATTTTTGTATACTTGAAATTCAAGACAATTCTGAGAGGAAAAATCCACATGGATCACATTGGGAAGGTCAAAGCCAAACATTTTGATTTTCTTCAGCATTTTAGTTGATTTCATTTTTTCCCCAACTCAAACAACTGGTGGAAATGGACATGAATTCACAACACATTTTGGTGTCATCGAATCTGCATTTTTCACTGAAAACAAAGTTTCAGTCCAAAAACTGCACCCACAATCTAGACACCATGCTGGGGTGGGAAGGACTGATGGATCCCCTAAGGGAACCACTCACTGCCTTTCTGGGCGTAACCCCACAGCCCCGGATTTGCTAGGGCATTTGCTTTCCCCCAGCCGCTTGCGCCGGCGCTACCAGAAACCTCGCCCGGTGGAGCCTGATTTAAAGGAGTCATTACGCAGTCTGAGTTAACATGGCCCAACCCTCACGAATGGCTGAAGGTGAAGAAGAAACATACTTAGCTCTGTGTAGATGGCACCTGTAAAACAAACGGAGAAACACATTCACAGACAGGGCACTGGCCACCAGAGGGTGTTGTTAACTCTCAGGACAGCAGGGACCATCTCTCCCTGGGTGTCTGTGCAGCACCCGACACAAGGGGGCATGGATCTCAGGTGGGGTATCTAGAGGCTACTGTGGTACGCAGAAAAAAAATACACTCACAGACCCCACTCCCACTCCACCCCAAGGCCCCGCCCCCACTTGGCCTCTTCCCCCGTGGCCCCACCTGTGCTGCACCTCTTCCTGCCTCTCCGCTTGCTCCTCTCTGCACTCTCCCCCCGTCACTTTGCCTCAAGGCAGGAGAGGGTAGAAAGGAGCAAGTGGTAGGTGCGTGGGGTCTCAGGGAGAGAGCAGGCAGGAGTGGGCGGGAGGTATTCAGGGGTGGAGAGGAGTGAGCGTGGGCGGGGGGCACTCAGGGTGGAGAGGAGCAAGCAGCGGGTGGGTGGATGGCGGGGACACTCGGGGGAGGGGGCAGAAAGGAGTGAGTGCAGGTGGGGGGCACTTGGGGGCGGAGAAGAGCAAGTGCCAGGTAGGGGACACTCGGGGAGGGAGTAGAAAGGAGCAAGCAGGAGGTGCTTGGGGGTGGAGAGGAGTGAGCGGCGGTGGGTGGGTGTGGGGGACACTCAGAGGAAGGGGCGGAGAGGAGTGGGTGGGAGGCGCTCGGGATGGGGGCAGAGAGGAGTGAGCATGAGTGGGAGGCACTTGGGGGTGGAGAGGGGCGAGTGGCTGGTGGGGAGACACTCATGGGAGGGGCTGAGAGGAGCGAGCGCAGGCAGAAGGCACTTGGAGGTGGAGAGGAGCAAGTGCGGGGTGGGTGGGCAGCGGGACACTTGGGGAAGGAGGCGGAGAGAAGTGGGCGGGAGGTGCTCTGGAGTGGAGAGGAGGGAGCAACGGTTGGGAGGATACTGGGGGAAGGAGTGGAGAAGAGCAAGTGCAGCAGGAGGCACTCCGAGATGGAGAGGAGTGAGCGGTGGGCAGGCGAGTGGGTCGGGGGACACTTGGGGGAGGGGGCAGAGAGGAGCAGGCGGGAGGCACCCAGGGGTGGAGAGGAGTGAATGGTGGGTGGGTGGATGGAGGGATACTCAGGGGAGGAGGCAGAAAGGAGTGGGCGGGAGGCGCTCGGGAGAGGGAAGTGAGCCTGAGCAGGAGGCACTTCCGGTTGAAGAGGAGCGAGCAGCAGGCAAGCAGACACTCGAGGGAAGGGGTGGAGAGGAGTGGGTGGGAGACACTTGGAGGTTAAGAGGAGCGAGCGGTGGTGGGTGGATGGGGGGACACTTGGGAGGAGGCAGAGAGGAGCAAGTGCGGGTGGGAGGTACTCAGGGATGGAGAGGAGGGAGCACATTGTGGGTGGGCAGGGGAAACATTCGGGGGAGGGGGTGGAGTGGGCAGGAGGCATTTGGGGATGGAGAGGAGTGAGCACAGTGTGTGTGGGCAGGGGGAAGCATTCGGGGGGGCAGAGAGGAGCGGATGGGAGGCACTTAGGGGCAGAGAGAAGCAAGCATCAGGTGGGTGGGTGGGGGACACTCGAGGGAGGGAGCAGAGAGGAGTGAGCATGGGCAAGAGGCACTTGGGAGTGAAGGGGAGTGAGTGGCAGGTGGGCAGGGGGAAGCACTCAAGGAGGGGGCAAAGAGGAGCAGGAGGGAGGCACTCGGCGGCAGAGAGGAGCAAGCAGCGGATGGGTGGCTGGAGAACACTTGGGGGAGGGAGTGGGGAGGAGTGAGCGTGAGGCACTTGGGGGGTGAAGGGGAGCGAGTGACGGGTGGGCAGGCGGGACACTCGGGGGTGGGGGCGGACAGGAGTGGGCGGGAGGCACTCAGGGGAGTGGGCGGACAGGAGCAAGCGTGGGCAGGAGGCACTTGCTGGTGGAGAGAAGCAAGCAGGGTGGGTGGGCAGCAGGACACTTGGGGAAGGAGGTGGAGAGGAGTGAGCGGGAGGTGCTCTGGGGTGGAGAGGAGGGAGCAGCGGGTGGGCGGACACAAAGGGGAGGGGTGGAGAGGAGCGAGCGCAGGCGGGAGACACTTGGGGGGTGGAGAGGAGCGAGTGGTGGGCTGGCAGGCAGGGGGACACTTGGGGGAATGGGTGGAGAGGATCAGGCAGGAGGCGCTCAGGGATGGAGAGGAGCAAGTGGCGGGTGGGTGAATGGAGGGAAACTTGAGGGAGGGGGTGGAGAGGAGCAGGTGGGAGGCACTCAGAGGTGGAGAGGAGTGAGTGTGGGCAGGAGGCACTTGCGGGTGGAGAGGAGGGAGCAGCAAATGGGTGGACACTTGGGGAGCGGGCGGAGAGGAGTGCGCGGGAGGCACTCGGGGGAGGGGGCGGAGAGGAACAAGCAGAGGGTGGGTGGGGAGTCTTGGGGGTGGGGACAGAGTTGGGGCAGGGCCTCAGGGTGGAGAGGGGGTGGAGCACCTACCAGCAAAAACAAATGTCAGCACCGTGGCTACGCACAAGGAAAATGCTGATAACGGAAGGGCTGGGAAATGTTATAACATCTGACACCCAAGTGAAGATTAATTTCCTTTCCTCTCTTAACATGAATTACCAGTTATGGGGAAAATATGCCTAAGCAGAAAAAGGGAGGGTCAAGTCATGTGAGTGTCCGAGGATCTATGCGGCCTACAGCGCCAAGGACCTGCAGATCAGTCGAAGGACGTTTCGTTTCTTTCTTTCCAGTGGCAAAAGGGTTAATCAGGAGCTTTACCTTTCTCTTTGTGAATCCTCCATAGGCAGAGGGCAGCCAAGGTGAGGAAGCAAATGCAGATCGCCAGGATTACAAAGAGGAGGACCCGCCAGGAGGAAACTCTGGGGAAGAAAGTATCTGCAGGGGAAGAGAAGAACACAGGTTAACTCATGTGACTCATTCCACCCCATGCAAATGTGAGACAAAATAATTAACAAACCTAGTAACAGGTTGTGGGACCCTTTTAGCTCCTTGTGCTAGATAGAAAAGGCTGGAATCAGTTCTTTTGTTAATATTTATTTCCTGAGATTGCTTTTTAACATTAGAAATATCAGGCAAACTGGTTGGAAAATGGACTTTCCATTCCACCGGAAATTTCGATATATCAAAATTTGTTTGTGTTCTTGGTTGGAATGTACGGGTGAAATGTCAGAAAGAAAATTTAAAAAAATCCAGTTCTGAGCCCTCAGAATGTTTCATTTCAATGACGTCAACCCGTTTTGGTTTTGGTAATGTCAAAAGGTTACAATACAATACAAACTATTAAATAAAAATATATCTTATGGGTTTAGTATTGTGACAGGGTCAGGCCAGATGGTTAGAGGAGAGTGATAGAAGGCAGATATATTAGCCCCAGGTTAAGTAGGTCCCCTTTCCCTGGGTAAGGTAACAGGGAAGGTTCCAGAACAATCAGGATCTTTCTGGAAACAATTAAGGCAGACAGGCTGATTAGAAACACTGAGCCAAACAAGAAGCTGCTAGAATAAAGTAAGGCAGGCCTAATCCAGGGCACTTGGGTTTTAAAAAGGAGCTCATCTTCAGTTTGTGGTAGCGCTGTGTGAGGAGCTGGGAGCAAGATAGGTGACCAGATAGCAAGTGGTAAAATCGGGATGGGGGTGGGGGGTAATAAGGTGCCTATATAAGGAAAAGCCCCAATAGGACTGTCCTATAAAATCGGGACATCTGGTCACCCTAGAGCAAGAGGCACAAGGGAGCTGAGGGAGGGAGGGTGTCTTGCTGGAGGACTGAGGATACAAGCGTTAATCAGAACCAAGGAGGAAGGTCCCCTGTGGTGAAATAAAGAAGGTGTTTGGAGGAGGCCTGGGGGAAGTAGCGCAGGAGTGTTAGCTGTCATGCAGCTTGTTACACAGGCGGCATTACGACAGCCTGCAAATCCAGAGGGCCCTGGGCTGGAACCTGAGTAGGAGGGCGGGCCCGGGTCCTCCCAAACCTCCCAACTGACTGATCAACACAGGAAATTTTGAGGCTAGCAAAATCTGCCAATCAGCGCAGGACACCAAGATAGGACGGAGGAACTTTTTGTTCCCAACAAATATAAATATATAATGTATAAATATACATAATCTTAGTAGAGGTAACAATATGCCAATTATAATATAATATCCAAACAACTGAATCCAAAGGATGGATTTGAAACAAAATGAGAAAGTCAAAATGATTCGATTTGACTATCTTAAGTCAAATATCTGGTTGAAATAGACACGTTTCCAGTAAGAGGTTTGCTTCCAACAAAAAATGCATCTTGCGTTGACATTTTCAAATCAAACTCTAATCAGGATATTACTACTTATTATTTATTACAATTCGTATCGACCTACCTGAGTCACTAGCATCACCCGACCGGAACCTACTGTCGCAGCTAAGGGGCTAGACAAACACAGAACCAAAGAAGAGTCCATATGCTGACCAGCTGCCACGAAAGAACACGACAGTGCCGATATCAGGGTCCCATTCGTGCTGGACCTTGCACAGACACATCAGTGCAACAAGATCAGGTCCGTCGTGCTGACACACAGTGACCGAGATCAAAGGCCCTCTCCAGGGCGACGGTGCAAGACAACGTGATGAGATCAGGGTCCGTAATGCTACGAACACTCACAGACATTTAACACTGCAGTGCCGAGATCAGGGTCCCGTCGTGCTGAACAACGCACAGACAACACCGTGACCGAGAATCAGGGTCTCGTGGCTGACACTGCGCACAGACACACAGTGACCGAGATCAGGGTCCCGTCATGCTGACACACAGTGACCGAGATCAGGGTCCTGTCGTGCTGAACACTGCACAGACACACAGTGACCGAGATCAGGGTCCCGTCATGCTGACACACAGTGACCGAGATCAGGGTCCTGTCGTGCTGAACACTGCACAGACACACAGTGACCGAGATCAAGGCCTGCTGCGTTGGGCGCTCTACTGACACACAGTAAGAGATTGCCCCTGCCATAAAGTTCTCACTATCTATAAATGCCATTCTCCACCAGTGGAGATCTGGCTCCAGCTCTGTTTCCTTGTTCCATCAGCAGCTCACCAGAGATGAGAATGGCCGATACTTTCTCTGGGCCGGGAGAGCCAGGGCTGAGGGTGCAGGTCAGTGCTGGATCCGAGCTCTCGGTCATCACCATGGTGCTAGAGACGTTGAATAAGCCGTCGTCACTTTGCAGTTTCTGTTCGGACTCTGGAGTCAGGATTTTTTGATGGCTGTTTCTCCAGAGCACATTGGGCTCCGGGTACCACCCTGCAGAGAGACATGTGACCGAGACCCCCTGGTCCTCGTACAAACCGATGTCGAGGAGAGGATCCGAACCAGAGCCTGGGGAAACAGATCAACAGGAATTCTCCCTTGATTTCATGCTCTCCTCATTGCTGCTGGTCACACCAGGGCCTGGTTCCCCTCTCACCTACCCCCGTGTAAGTCAGTTTACCCAAGAGAAGACTCAGAGTCACAGAAACGTCGGGCTGGTTGGTATCATCATGTCCAGCCCCCTGCGCTGAGGCAGGATCAAGGAAACCTAGACCATCCCTGAGAGGTGTTTGTCCAAACGGTTTTTACAACTCTCCAGTGACAGGGTTTCCACAACCTCCCTTAGAGCCTGGTCCAGAGCTTAACTCCCCATAGAGTTACAAAGATTTCCCTAATATCTCACTTCAGTCGCCCTTGCTGCAGATTAAGCCCGTTACTTCTTGTCCTACCTTCAGTGGCCACGACGAACACATGATCCCCGTCCCCTTTGTAACAGCCCCTCACATATCTGAAGGTTGTTATCAGGTGCCCCCTCAGTCTTCTCTTCTGAAGCCCAGACATGCCCCATTCTTTCAACCTTTCCTCCTAGAGCCGGTTTTCTAAATCTTTGATTGTTTTATTGCTCTTCTCCGGACCCCCTTAGCTTGTCCATGGTTTTGTGGCCCCCTGAATTGGACACAGGCATCCAGCTGATGCCTCACTAGCACCACAGAGAACAGGACTGTTACCTCCCACGGCTTACAACACTTCTCTTGCTGGGCTCTACCCAGGCAAGAGTCTCTGAGGGTAGAAGGCTCCTCAGATATAGGGAGTGGGAGAGCCGACAGCTGGGCACTGGAGCTCAGATATCCACACTGGAAATTAGGGGCACATATCTGCCATTGCAGGGCATTCTCTAGGGAAGGAGGCTCTGTCGGGCTGCTGGGGAGCCCACATCCCTCGGGGTCCTTACATGCAGCCTGGGCGTCTCTGCCTCACAGGCTCTGCTCTGGCTCACCAAAGCTGAGCTGGATGGAGGAGTCACTGGGGGAGGGTTTCTGGCCTGTGACTTCAGCAGGCTGCATGGGGAAGTACCCCCTGCCATCTCCCCCAGCCCCAGAGATGCGCAGGCTGAATCCAGCCTCTCCCCACCCCAGGATCACTTACTCGTCAGGCGGAGCTCCAATGCGGCATCGCTGAAGTAGGTGTCGGACTGGAAGTCACAGAGGTAGCTTCCTTCATCCCGCAGGGTGAGATTCCGGATCCGCAGGGCCAGGCTACCGCTCTGGATCCCATCCCGCAGGAGCTCCGTCCTGCCCCGGTACCTCTCACCCTGCACCTCGCTCCCATCCGGAAGGTACACGTGGACGTCCTGGCCTAGCTTGGGCCGGCTCCATTTCACCCGCATGGCCTGGGCGCTGAGCGCGGGGGAGAGGTGGCAGGGCAGCAGCACAGTGCCCCCCAGTGGGGCAGAGAGGGGGTCGGCAGGAACCAGCACCTGGAAACTCACTGGGGAAAAGGGCAGAGAGACAAGCCTGGGGTCAGAGGGGAGTGGTGGGAAGCGGCTTCACCTCTCATACAACCCAGCCCCCAACCCCACCACCCAGTGGATTCTGGAGAGATGGGCTCAGGGAGAGCTGTGAGCAGGAGAGGGAGGGGTAGAGTGGGGGGAAGAAGGCAGGGAGGAAGGAATGGTGTGTATGTGGAGGCCAGGATGGAGGGGTGTGTGTATGGGAAAGGAAGGAGGATGGATGGATGCATGACAGAGGGGTATGTATGGGGATGGTTATGGGGGGAATGGGTGGAAGGATAGAGGGGTCAATATGGGGATGGATGGAGGACTGTATATGGTTGTGGGTGGATGGATAGAAGGGTGTGTATGGGGACTGATGTGGGGAGACGGGTGGATGGATGGATGTGGGTGGATAGAGGGGTTTCTATGGGGATGGATGGAGGGGGATGGAGTGAGGGGTGTGTATAGGGATGGATGTGGGAAGATAGAGGGGTGTATATGGGGATGGATGGAGGGGGATGAAGTGAGGGGTGTGTATGGGGATGGATGTGGGTGGATGGATGGAGGGTGTGTATGGGGATGGATGTGGGGAGATGAATGGGTGGATGGATGGATGTAGGTGGATAGAAGGGTGTATATGGGGATGGAGGGAGGGTGTGTTATTGTGGAGGATGTGGCGTGGATGGATGGAGGGGTATGTATAGGGGTGTGTATGATGGTATGTGGGTGGATAGAGCGTGTATTATGGGGATGGATGGAGTGAGGAGAATTGTGTTATTGGATGGATGTGGGGAGTGGATGGGTGGATGGATGATGTAGGTGGATAGAAGGTGTGTTTATATGGATGGAGAGGGCTGTGTATGGGGATGGTGTTGGTGGATGCGCCTTGGTAATGGAATGGATGGATGTGAGTGGATAGAGGGGTGTATATGGGGTATGGATGGAGCGATGGGGGTTGTGTTATGGGATGGATGTGGGAGATGGGATGGAGTGTAGATGGTATGGATTGTAGGTGGATAGAAGGGTGTATATGCGGGATGTGATGGGGGCGAGCGGCTAGGCTCAGTGGTTTGAGCATTAGCCTGGCTAAACCCAGGGTTGTGAGTTCAATCCTTTGAGGGGCCACTTAGGATCTAGGCAAAAATTAGCCCTGCTAGTGAAGGCAGGGGGCTGGACTCAATGACCTTTCAAGGTCCCTTCCAGTTCTAGGAGATTGGTATATCTCCAATTTTTACCTTAGGGATGGACAGTGATTCCATTTGTCACACATTATTGTGCATGTGAGTGAGTGCTAGAGCCTGCACTCTCACCCCTGAGCCCAGTGCATTACCAGGGCAGTCACCCCAGATTGTCCCCGCCATATGTGAGAGCTGGCTGGGGGCCCGTGACCACCCAGCACCTTTAAGGACAGAGTCTCCTTACCAGCCGCTGCAGCCTGAACATGCAGGAGGACGGCGGAGAGCAGGGCAGCACTGGAGCATGAGTGACGGGTTCCCAGCATCTAGCAGGGTGGCTCTTCTTGGCCTCAGGGCTGGACAGGAGCCAATGAACTACGGGGAAAACAAGGAGAAAAGGGATGAGAAGGGGAATAGCTGCTTACCCAAAGACCCCCTTCTTGTGTCAGTGGGAACCAGGAGGGCGGTTCATCCCACGAGGGAAAGCTGCTGCACAGGAATCCTACACAAGCATTGGGTATGTGTCCCTTCAGGCTCTGCTCCATGGAATAGGATAATAGCCTGCTATTGCCACCACCTGGAGAAGCTACTCCTTCAGCTCCAGCAATTGAGGCTCCTGCTACAAGCGATGAAGGCCTGGGGGTCAAACCCTGCAGTCCAGTTATGTGCTGGGGGATGCTGGACAGCTTGCTGGGCTGGCAGCATGTCTGGGACTATAGGCTGCACATTTCAAAGGAGCAGAAAGGAATCATGGGCCCGAGCGGAAAAGGGGTGGGAAGTTTTTGGGGATTGGGTGCCTTTTCCATAGAAAAGAGCAGTTTAATCATAACTGAAATATTTCGCAGGAACATGTCCACTTTTGAGAACATTTTACAGGGGAAAAGTCAAAGGACTCATTTCAGTTCAATAAGGGCAAAATACTGCCTTGGAAATGTGTCCTTCCAATTAATTTCACTGTGACTTTTACCCCATTAAAGTCTGAAATAAAATACATATTATTTAATATTCCATATAATGCACAGTAGTTAATAATGTATAGCATATACCGATTAATGACTACAATATATATTATAAAATAATAATTATATAGGCTTGGGAGATTTCATTTTTTAAAATAATTTTGATAGATGAAATCAAAGTTCGTTTTAAGCATTTTTTCCCCAGTTTTTATCGATTTAACTTTCCACAGTTGCACCAGATCATGGTTTTAAACATTTTCCCCCATTTTTATTTATTTGAATTTTCACAGCAGTGGGAAATTATTGGGGACAGGGTCAGATAACTATTTAACGACAGTAAGCGCTGAGATACCACAAGTGAACACTTGATAACTAGTAAAACACAAACTGTTCACATCACACGGCAAAAAACACATAGTAGCATGTTTAAATAACTCTAAGAAGTTCCCAGGCAGCAGAATTCTTATTTGCTTATCTGCAAATTTCCAGTATCATCGAGAGAAATATTTTTTTTATCAGTTTGGTAAAATCGATGTTTACTGACATTTATAGATACAAATCGAATCCTTCTGAGCCTTACTTAGCATTTACTATAATAACAAATGTAATATGCACTATATATTAGTCAATATAACATAGACCATAGTATACGTATCATAATACACTTAACAATATTATATAATAGTCAGTTTAATATACAATAGGACACACTAAACAAAATAAACTGAAACAATAAGGTTGAAAGGAACCAGTTGACCTCCCCAACTGCAGGCATTTGTATAGACAAGAAATGATGAGTGAAACAAAGATCAAGATTTCGCAGCATTTTCATTTCATGGGAATTTGGGGGGCAGGGCAGAAACAGGGGATGTCATGCCAAATTAGATCAGAAATATTATTCAGCCTGTCAGAATTCCCCACGGAAGGGAAATTCTGGTTCCTAGCCAGCCCCACCACATGGCCTGTTGGCAAAGTCAAAGTGCCCAGATTTCAGGAAGGGCCTCAGCAAGGCCTGACGCTAGACGATCCTTTGTGCTGGAGTGGCTGCAGAGTTTTGAAGGCACATGGGGCGCAGGGGCTATGGATGGAACAAATCTGCTGTGCAGGCCTGTGTTTGGGGCCATGATTCTCAAACCTTGCATGGGCAGAGCATGCTATCAGTGCAGGCTGAGGATCTGTGGGATGGACAGACAGACACAGGGGTGAATATAGGTTGTACACAGGCAGAGGGTGTTTGGGATGCACAGGTGGAAAGAGGGTATATCGGATGCACGGACAGACAGAAAGGTGTTTGGGATACACAGACAGGCAGAGGGTGCATGGGATACACAGACAAGCAGAGGGTGTTTGGGGTGCACAGACAGATAGAGGCATGTTTCAGATGCACAGACAGAAAGAAGTGTGTATGGGATGCATAGACAGCGGGGTATTTGGGATGAACACACAGACAGGAGTGTATGGGACACACAGACAGGCAGAGGGTGTATGGGATGCATAGAAGGAAAGACAGAAGTGTACAAGGGATGCACAGACAGACAGAAAGAAGGCATAAGGGATGCACAGACAGACAGAGCATTGCATGGATGTACAGACAGATGAGGGGTTGTATGGGATGCACAGACACAGGGCATATATGGGATACACAAACAGACAGAGAGAGGTTGTATGGGGTGTACAGACAGACAGAGGAGTGTTTGGGATGCACAGACAAAGGGTATATGGGATGCATAGACAGACAGAGGGATGTTTGGGACGCACAGACAAACACAGGGGTGTAAGGGATGAACAGACAGACAGAGGGGTGTTTGGGATGCAAAAACACACACAGGGTGTATGGGATGTAGAGACAGGAAGAGGGTGTATGGGATACACAGACAGGCAGAGGGGTGTAAGGGATGTGCAGACAGATAGAAGGGTATATGGGATGTGCAGACAGACAGAGGGGTGTTTGGGATGCACAGACAGACAGAAGGGAGCATGGGATGCAAAGACAGATAGAGGGTATATGGGATGCACACACAGAGGGGTGTTGGGGATGCACACACAGAGGGTGTATTGCATTCACAGACAGAGAGAGAGTGTGTATGGGATGCACAGACACACAGAGGGGTGTATGGGATGCACAGACAAAAAACAGAGGGGTACATGGGATGCACAGGCAAGACAGAACTGTGGATGTGATGTACAGATGGACAGACTGGTGGTTGTGCTGCACAGAAAGACAGAGGATGTGTATGGGATGCACAGACAGACACAGATGGTGCATATGGCATACACAGAAAGACAGAGGGGTGTTCAGGATACATTAATAAACAGAGGGTGTATGGGATGCACAGACAGACACACGGCATGTTTGGAATGTAAAGACAAATGGAGGGTGTATGGGATGCACAGCCAGCCAGAGGGTGTATGGGATGTTCAGACAGAGGGGTGTATTTGATGCACAGACAGGGACAGGTTGTAGGGATTTAAAGACGGACAGAAGGTTGTATGGGATGCACAGACAGACAAAGGGGAGTATGGGATGCATAGACAAACAGAGTGGTGTTAGGGATGCACAGAAAGAAAAAGCGGTGCATGGGATGAACAGACAGAGAGAGAGGTGCATAGGATGTACAGACAGACAGAAGGTGTCTGGGATGAACAGATGGACAGAGGGGTATATGGCATGCACAGATGAACAGAGGGGTGTATATGATGCAGAGTCAGAGGGATGTTTGGGATGCAGAGTCAGAGGGATGTTTGGGATGTACAGACAGAGAGGGGTGTTTGGGATGCACAGATAGAGGGATGCAGAGAGACAGAGAAGTGTATGGGATGCAGAGACAGGCAGAGGGTGAATGGGATGTACAGACAGATAGAGGGTTGGATGCGATAGACAGACAGACAGACAGAGGATGTTTGGTATGCACAGACAGAGGGCTGTACTTGATGCACAGACAGACAGAGGAGTGTATGGGATGTACAGACAGACAGGGGGTGTATGGGATGCACAGATGGGCTGAGGGCTGCATGGGATGCAGAAACAGGTAGAGGGTGTATGTGATGGATAGACTGAGGGGTGGACGGGATGCGCAAACAGACAGGGGGTGGATGGGATGCACAGACTGAAGGTCTACTGTGTGCACAGACAATATCAGGAGTGATCCCTGAGCCCCTCTTGGTACCTGCAGTCCTTGGCAGCGCGTTGAAGCTGATCCTCTAGTGCATGGGAGGGCGCGCCCAGTCCCTCACTGCCTCTCCTGGCCAGGCCTAGCTCTGGGGCAATGCTTGTCTCCAGACACTCTGAGGGCCCAGACCCTCAGTTCAGCCAGTTGTCCTCTGTCCCTGCAAGTTGGGTGGAGCATTCCCTGTCATATGCACTTGCTGAGCCTGTCCTGAAAGCGAGTTCCAGCCTCAGCAAATGCCCCCAGGGACTCCCCCCAGAGTAACCCACTGGAGTCCCTGGGGCTGGTTCTCCTCTCACTCACCCTGGTGTAAATCAGGAGTAACCCACTGGAGTCCCTAGGGCTGGCTCTCCTCTTGCTCACCCGGTGTAAATCAGGAGGAACCCACTGGAGTCCCTGGGGCTCGATCTCCTCTCGCTCACCCAGTGTAAATCAGGAGTAACCCACTGGAGTGCCTGGGGCTGGTTCTCCTCTAGCTCTCCCTGGTGTAAATCAGGAGTAACCCACTGGAGTCTCTGGGGCTGGCTCTCCTCTCGCTCACCCGGTGTAAATCAGGAATAACCCACTGGAGTCCTTGGGGCTCGATCTCCTCTCGCTCACCCGGTGTAAATCAGGAATAACCCACTGGAGTCCCTGGGGCTCGATCTCCTCTCGCTCACCCGGTGTAAATCAGGAGGAACCCACTGGAGTCCCTGGGGCTGGTTCTCCTCTCGCTCTCCCTGGTGTAAATCAGGAGTAACCCACTGGATCTCTGGGGCTGGCTCTCCTCTCGCTCACCGGTGTGAATCAGGAATAACCCATTGGAGTCCCTGGAGCTGGCTCTCCTCTCGCTCACCTGGTGTAAATCAGGAGTAACCCCGCTGGAGTCTCTGGAGCTGGCTCTCCTCTCGCTCACCTGGTGTAAATCAGGAGTAACCCCGCTGGAGTCTCTGGGGCTGGCTCTCCTCTCGCTCACCCGGTGTAAATCAGGAGTAACCCCGCTGGAGTCTCTGGAGCTGGCTCTCCTCTCGCTCACCCGGTGTAAATCAGGAATAACCCACTGGAGTCTCTGGAGCTGGCTCTCCTCTCGCTCACCCGGTGTAAATCAGGAGGAACCCACTGGAGTCCCTGGGGCTGGTTTCCCCTCCCGCCGCACAGATCAGTAGTAACCCCATTGCAGTCCCTGGGGCGTGGTCCCCTCTGGTTACAAATGTAACTTTCGCTTTCGCTTTCCGTATCCTCTGCTGCCACCGTGTGGCTCTTTCCCAGAATTGTGAGTCTCTGCCACAGACTGCCTGGGTCACCTTGGGCAAGGTCCCTGAATGCTCTGTACAGACAGTGCTCGCTCCTGCCCACCGGGGGTGTGGTGGGTGAACACACCCTTTGGTGGGAGGTGTTCAGATACTACAGTGAAAGAAACAAATAAGCACTGGAGCTCCATCCATGACTAAAACCCAGGAGCCGTCATACCTCCTCTGCCCTTACGGAACCCCTCTGCCCCTCCCGGAGTCAGAAATAGAACCCAGGAGCCCTGACTCCCAGTCATCTGCCCCCACCTGGAGAGGAACAAGCTGCCCTCGAGTGAAGCGCTGCATTTTGCTCAGCTAGGTTTGCTAAAGCCATGGCAAATATCAGTGCATGTATTAAAGAAATCCATAAAGTCCCAAGCCAGACTGAGGCCCCATCATATCAGGCACCGCCTAGACACACAGTGACCGTGATCAGGGCCCCGTCACACCGGCTGCTGCACAGACACACAGTGACTGAGATCAGAGCCCCATCGCACCGGTGCTGCACAGACACATAGTGACTGAGATCAGGGCCCCGTTGCACCGGGCACTGCACAGACACACAGTGACCGAGCTCCAGAGCCCTGTCACACTGAGCACTGCACGGACACAGAGTGACCGAGATCAGGGCCCTGTCGCACTGCACGCTGCCCAGACACACAGTGCCTGAGATCAGGGCCCCGTCGCACCAAGCGCTGCACAGACACACGGTGACCAAGATCAAGGCCCCATCATGCTGCGCACTGCACAGACACACGGTGACCGAGATCAGGGCCCCTTCGTGCTGGGTGTTGCACAGACACATGGTGACCGAGATCAGGGCCCCATCATGCCGGGCACTGAAAAGACTCAGTGACAGGCAATCCCTCCCCCAATTCTCAACAGAGAACAGTTTTCTCTCCATGTGCAAATGAAGAATAGAGGGAAAGAGCAATGAAGTGTTAGATTATTAAAGTTATTTAGGTGCTAATTTTGCAGAGAAGCACCCTGGGGACTGTGCAAGGCACCTACTGGCCTAACTCCTCTTTAGTGTAATTTAGGCCCTTGGGCACTTTTGATTTTACCCAGCTGGGGATCTAGCCGCATTGACTCCAGTGGAGCGACACTGGGGATTACGCTGCCGCTGTGGTGTAGCAGAGCCTTCTCCTTGGCCAGGACTGTTGCTCCGCCCTGGGCAGCCCTGGCTGTGGTCTGTGGTCTGGCTGAGCCAGGCCCCTCTGGGGCGTGTGGGGGTCTCTGCCCTCCCCTGCAGCCCTTGTCTGGGTGCTGAGCTCCCCATGTGTTGGCCTCTGCCAGCCTGGCCCCAGTTCCAGGAGGGGCAGGGGAGGGGGATGAGATCCCTTCCCGGCTGTTTGGGGGACTTTGGGCGGTGTGTGCACAGGGGTGGGATCAGCGAAACGGGAAGTAGCCTCCTGCTCTGGGCTAGTCCCCCGTGGGGTGGCTCAGGAACAGTCACCCTCCCGCACTCCCCATTCATTTTCAAGTGCTGACAAGTTCCAAGCCAGGAATTCAGCCTGCCCCGCGCAGCTGACAGGAAATGATGCTCGGCTTCCTTGGCCCTCGGGTGGAGGGGAACTTTCTCACTGAGCTGTTGCACCCTGACTGTGCGGGGCTGCTCCTGAGGGGCCTTTTTCTGCAGCTGGGCAGGCCGGGACAGCAGAGATCTGAGAACGGGACAGGGCGACTGCAGAGAGAACTTGCTCCCCAGTGCTTCCATCCTGGCCGGGACATGGTGGTGAGGGGCTGGGCCTGCCCCGCTCCCTGCCACTCAGGGAACAGCTTCACTGCAGGATCCAGGGCTCCAGGTACACAAGGGATTCCTGGATCAGTGCAGATCCTGCCTGTCTGTCTGTTTGTGCAACCCATCCATGCTTGGCTGTTTCTCTGTCGTGAGGCTAAAACTGGCTCCTTTCCCCAAGTTTCTCATTGCGAGAATTGTTGCTGTTTTTCATTCCATACCAGTAGATCAGACTTCCCGAGCTTTCCCCGCCACTGTGTGGCTGAACGCAAGGACAGTTTGTGCCAGCTGTTCAGCATGTATTGAACCATTCAAGTGAGCAGCTGGGTTTGCCCAGCTGGACACGACACATTGTGTTTTGGGGACCCCCAGGTGATGTATCCTCATGGCCGTCAGGCTGTCCAAAAGCAGCTGGCACATGCCACTCACTGATCCAAAGCTTTTTTCCTGCACAATGTGCTGCGACAGGTCATGCCCCCCTGGCCACTTCCAGTCTGTTTAGGTGCTTGAATAAGTAACTGGAAATAAGGAAACTCATTTCAGCCTCATCTGTCCATCCGCAACCATACCCACCTGCCAGTCTCTCTGTTCCCATCCATCTATATATCCATCTTCATATACACCAAATCTAATCTATCTATCTATCCATCCCCCTTTCATTCTCTAGCCGCCATCAGTCATCTAGTCACCTGGGGCATGTTTATTTCCACGTGTGTGCATTTGGGGTAGGAGTGACTGCAACTCCCATATGTCCCTGCTGTCTGTTGCAGATTAGGGCACTCGGACAGGGGCCAATATCCGTGCCAGTCCTTCCTCACTAGCCCAAGGCAGAGGTGGATCCCCAGAGCAGACCAGACCTTGCTCCATCCAGCCCTGTGGCTGGCCTTGCCTGCAATGTAAGGGCCCCGCAGTGCTGGGTGATCTGCCCCCAGGAGAGGCGTAGTGTGATGACACTCCCATCCACCCACTGCAATTTCCTGGTGCCAGCCGTTTGGGCAGCACTCATGGGCAACTGAGGCCATGGTGGGAATGGGACAGGAAAGAAAGGATAACCCCCAGCGGATGCCTTCACCAGGAGTAGTCCCATCAGAGTCTGGTTGGTGCCATGTGCAGAGCTGGTGCAAGGATGTTTCGCGCCCTAGGCGAAACTTCCACCTTGCGCCCTTCCACCATGCTGCACCACTGCCCTGAGGTGCCCACCCCCCCATGGCGGCTCCCCACTCCGCCCTGAGGTGCTCCCCTGGCAGCAGCTTCCCCCTGCGCCCTGAGATGCCCCCCTCCGCGGCAGCTCCCCCTTCCGCCCTGAGGCGCCCCCCTTGCAGCATGTTTAGTCCATGCTTGTTCAGTCCGTGTGCTCTGTCCAAACTTTTGCAAAATTGTCTTAAAAAGAGTCATTTTGTGTATAAATGGTAATTTTTCTGCTCTTCTTGAGCTTTGTCCTGAGGGGACTTCTTTCACCTAAACGTATTTCCTTATAAATCTCTTTTACCTTTATAACACTTCTGTGCCCATGCTTGTGCTGGGACTTATACAACACAAAAGTCTATACCCACTAAAAACTGCCTGACAGAGCAGGAAGGGGAAATGCTACGCCTCCTACCTTTTGGGCTTGATCCTGCTATGACTGAGGGTATATTCACCTATGCAATTTTTCCCCACCAGACGGGTAGGAGTGAGGACTCTAATCCCCACCCTTACGGCCCAGCACCTTTACAACCGGGGGTGTATATACATGTAAGCAGAGTCAGGATGAGCTCTACCCTGACATCTGGTGGTAAATTATGGGGAATGTGGAAAGGAATTACAAGTATTTGCATTGGCACACCCACCCCACCTAGCATAGCCCACGGCAGCCTGGGATGGTTATTTTGACAGCTCTGGGATCCCCAATTTCTTTTATTATTGGGGCAGGAGGAATAAAGTGTTGTCACACTGATTATGTGAATGAGGAACTATGAGAGTGCTTTATGCTAGAGATGTCTCACTATCCATTAAGTAGCACTTGCTAGACAAGGGACATGGGTGCCAAAACCCAATGAACTGAGAGAGGTTGGGGATTGGTGTGTGTACCTGATGGTATGCCCCCTGTCCCTTTTGAGGGGCTGGAACATCAATTGTACATCCTTCTCTCTCCACTGTTGAAGAGCAGAGCTAATTTTGAATCCTTTAAGAGTCCATTGAGAGGCTGCTGACCTGAATTCACATTGGACCAATGGTGCACCAGTACTGGAGCTCCCCTACTACAAGCTGAAATCACTAAAAGAGCTAAGCTTACTGAGCTGAGAGCACTGAGTGCTGTGTTAACTAGTGAGGGAGCCTGAAGATCTATTGCTAAGTGGCTGGCAAAGTGGAGCAGTTTCCAGCATGTTGGAGCAGCCCAGGGAACAGTGAGCGGAGTGGAGTGGTTTGTGGGGATGGCTGAAGTGGTTCATGGGCTGGCTGGAGGAGCGGCACAGCTGGTGGAGTGGAGCCAGTCATTGTGAAGGCTGCAGCAGAGCTCCATGGAGAGGTGGAGCAGTTGGTCCTGGCCCATGTGAAGTGCCCCTTAACATCCTGTGTGTGCCCCGCCCCCATTTCCACCCAGGCTGGGGGGTGTAAAACTCTGCAGATAAACTTTAGAACTCTGGGGTGGCACTGACCAGAGTCAGAGACTTTTGGGGTTGTTGGACTTTGGGGTGATTGGACTTAAGACCCTAAGGGGGAAAGGACATTGCCAAACGTACTTGGAGGTGGGCTGGGGTTTTTTTGCTTATGGTTTGTGTTATAATCCGGTTTGTGGTGTTTCTCCAATGTGATGCCACATTGTTTCCCTCCTTTATTAAAAGGATTTTGCTACACTCGGACTCCGTGCTTGCGAGTGGGGAAGTATTGCCTCCTAGAGGCGTCCGGTGGGGTGATATGTAATTGTCCCAGGTCACTGGGTGGGGGCTCGAGCCGGTTTTGCATTGTGTTACTGAAACGGAACCCCTGGATACTGAACCCGGCCCTTGTTGCTGCCAACTCAGAGGGGCAGAAGGGTTACATACACCTCTACCCTGATGTAATGTGACCCGATATAACATGAATTTGGATACAACATGGTAAAGCAGTGCTCTAGCACAGCGGGGCTGCGCACTCCAGTGGATCAAAGCAAGTTCAATATAACACAATTTCACTTATAATGTGGTAAGATTTTTTGGCTCCCGAGGATAGCGTTATATCAGGGTAGAGGTCTATCTGGATAGTTCGTATATATCTTATCTGTATAGTTTTCCTCGACAAACGGGTTGGAGCGAGAACTGTAATCCTCCTCCTATTGTCAGGCACGTCTATGACCGGGGATGTGCACACCTGAATGATAGATCACTTTATACGTATGATATAACCTTTTGCAATATTTGGCAGTATTTTCAACAATCACAGTGCATGTCTTCCCCCTTCCACAATTCTCCACCAAAAACGTGATGCTTATAAGAAGCACATGGGATCTTTTTCAGGGGAAAAGGCAATACGCAGCGTTTATTGAACATACAACAATTAGCATATGCATTCAGTCACACCACACACACACACACACACACACACACACACACACTCTCACACTGTCCTGACTGTTGATGCTGTAGTTACCGGCCCAGAGTCTGGATCAGGCTAGTGGCCAGCTAGGTTGATCACAAGTGGGGAGAAGCCAGGTTTCGTCTGTTGCGACACGATGCTCCGGGGAAGCCTTGGCAGGACGAGCCCAAAGTTTCACGGCAAGTCACCCTGTTTATATAGTGATTTTCTTTCATTGGGACCAATGAGTTTGGCACCATCATGCTGTTTGATGAGTGCTTGTTTTCTTAAATTGTCCTTCTCATTCTTTACATCATGTTCCTCAGGGAGTTATCCCAGGCTGGTTTTGATCACCGCTATCGTGTCCCCATTGATAAGTGCCTATCTCATTGTTAGAGTTGTCAGTTTGCCCGGCGATGCTTCAATAGAGGCGTGTTGCAAACTCCTGGCGCCCTTGCGTCTGTCTTTGGCACCTCCCTAGACCATCCGGTTCAGCAATGGCCTTCACACTTGTCTCTTAACCCACACACTCCTCATTCACACACAAAACAAAGTTAATGTACAACAAATTGGTGACTCTCAGAGGATCTGTTACTGCCTTGAAATCAGTCCAGACACAGATTCTGGCAGATGGCCCATTAGGCCATTCCTTTCTGCTATGCAAAAACGAGGGCTGGCAGAATATGATCAAATCATACACCAGTACATTTAATACCTGCTACATTATTATTCTTTATCCTTCATTCTAAATGATATCAAATACAAACATAAAATCCTACTACCACATCAACAGCTGCTGCTCTCCTGCCTTCTCCTTGTGCAGCCCAGGGGGTGCACGAGGCACAGGAGCAGCCATCCAGTGGGGGAGCGAGCAGCAATGCCAGCTCCTTTGTGCATCCAGGTGGGTCAGTTTCCCCACTTGGGTGCAGGAGGAGGATGCAGGGGTTAGGGGAGCAGGAGGTAGGAGTGAAGGGGGTACAGTGAAGGGGTTAGGGCACAAGATAGAGGTTCAGGGGTTGAGGTGAAGGGAGCACAGTGCAGGGGTTAGGGGCACAGGTGGGGAATGCAGGAGTTGGGTGAGGGGAGCATGCACAATGCAGGGATTAGGGGCACAGGAGGAAAGTGCAGGGATTAGGGGTGAACGTGGCACAGTAGAGGGGTTGGGGGGAAGGGAGGATGGGGAGCCTAAGGAGCCTATAGGGGACCAGGGACAATGGGGGGCACCATGCCCATGAGGGCCAGGAGCACCAAAATGCACGTTTGCCCAGGGTGCCATTTTCCCTAAGGCTGGTCCTATCTACAGCCATTGGTGTTGGCGTCTGTCGGCTTTAAATACAATACCACTGCTTAGCATGAGTTTGTAAGGGGGAAGCTGTGCTTGCACAAATGGAAATAACATGATGTTCATCCGAGCCCAGATGGTTTCATTTTCACTTGCTAAAAGAGAAAATAATTTCCCCTGCACCCTCTTTGCTTAGGGGAATGAGCTACCTTGGAGTCCAGGACCTTGTTTCATGGCTTGCCTTGAGAATTTGATTGCTTAGAAACATCTGTAAGGCATTCCCTTAGTTCAGCCAGCTGGCAATTGTAACACCTGCTGCTAGCAGGCCAAATGCCGACTCTCAAATGTTTCTGAACTGGCATGTCATTTCACTTCATGCCCTGTCACTTTTTCAATGCAAGCAGGGAGGAAAAAAGTCTGTTTCTTTGGAGGAAATGTTACCAGACTGTCAGTAGATAGCAGACATGCAAGGTGGCTGAGATAATATATTTTATTGGAGCAACTTCTGTTGGTGAAAGAGACAAGCAAAACTTGTCTCTGTTGCCTCTTTCATCAGCAGAAGTTGGTCTGATAAAAGATATTAACTCACTCACCTTGTCTCTCTGATATCCTGGGACCGACACAACTCCAGAAACACCGTAAACAGTAGATAGCAGGGGAGTTAATAGAAATAACTTAAAAAAAACTAAACAAACAACCCAAACTCCTAGTCACAAAGGGAAAATTATTTCAGTGTCTAAACATGGAGAAACATCCCAAGCAATTTTTTTTCTTGGCTCTCTTCCAGAATTTCAGCATTTCTGCACTGCTATAAGGTGCTTGGGGAGCTGGCATTCCCAGCTGAAATCATGGGCGCTGTGTCAACAAAAGGGAATCAAGAGTCCTGCAGTTGCTCCAGTAAAACTTGCTGATCTCTGATCTGCTAAGAGAGATCTTCCAAGAAGCGCGTGTCTTTTCCAAACAATGATGTGTTGCTTTGTTCTTAATGGGGTGGTGTCTAGAGAAGGATCGGACCAGATTTGATTTGCGAAACGCATGTTTTTGCAGGAGGAAAAAAATATTTTGAAGAAAATTTTTTGGTTAAAAAAGTCTCAGATGGAATTTCCATATTGGTAGAAAATTATAAACACCTTGGCATGAGCTGTCTACTCCGGATAGTGGGTTTACTGACATTACATGTTGGTGGTTAAAAACAATGCTTTTAAGGAGATTATTTTCAATTTTTTATGCAACTTGGGGGGCTTTACCCATCTGCCCAACCAGAAGACTTACAGATCCAGCATCTGCAATTCCTGGGTCTTTCCCCACAAAGGCTCAGTCCCCAGGTGCCCCTACTCCACCCATGGGTGAAGGGAGGGAGTTGTTGGGTGAGCAGCTATTCCCCTTCTCATCTCTTGTCTCCTTGGCTTCCCCATAGTTCATCAGCTCCTGTCCAACCCTGAGGCCAAGAAGAGCCACCCTGCTAGATGCTGGGAGCCCGTCGTTCACGCTCCAGTGCTGCCCTGCTCTCCACCGTCCTTCTGCATGTTCAGGCTGTAGTGGCTGGTAAGGAGACTCTGTCCTTAAAGGTGCTGGGTGGTCACGGGCCCCCAGCCAGCTCTCACATATGGTGGGGACAATCTGGGGTGACTGCCCTGGTAATGCACTGGACTCGGGGGTGAGAGTGCAGGATCTAGCGCTCATTCACACGCACAGTAATGTGTGACAAATGGAGTCACTGTCCATCCCCCCACATCTATCCCCTCCCATCCATCCCCCCACATCCATCCCCATACCGACCCCTCCATCCATCCATCCCCCATTAACCCCAAATACATACATTCATCCATCCATCCATATATACATACATCCCCATAAACACATTCCTTCATCCATCCATCCCCCACATCCATCTGTCCATTCCCATATCCACCCCTTCATCTGTTCCATCCTTTGTTCCATCCAACCCCCCACATCCTTCCCTCCATCCTGATACACACCCTTCCATACATTCATTACATCCAGGCCACCCCATACACCCGCCCCTCCATCCATCCATCCATCATCTATCCCCAGACCCCTCCACCCTTCTCCATATACACTCCTCCTCCATACATCTGTCCTCTCCCCAATCCATCAATATACACCTCTTCCATCTATCTCCCCATTCATCCATCCCTATACACATGCCTCCATCCTTCCCTTCCCCTCCCCCGCTCACAGCTCTCCCTGAGCCCCTCTCTCCAGGATCCACTGGGGTCTCTGCGCTGGGTGGTGGGGCTGGGAGCTGGGTTGTGTGAGAGGTGAAGCTGCTTCCCACCACTCCCCTCTGACCCCAGGCTTGTCTCTCTGCCTCTTTCCTCAGTGAGTTTCCAGGTGCTGGTTCCTGCCGACCCCCTCTCTGCCCCATTGGGGGGCACTGTGCTGCTGCCCTGCCACCTCTCCCCCACGCTCAGTGCCCAGGCCATGCAGGTGAAATGGAGCCGGCCCCTGCTAGGGCAGGATGTCCACATGTACCTTCCGGATGGGAGCGAGGTGCAGGGTGAGAGGTACCGGGGCAGGACGGAGCTCTTGCGGGATGGGATCCAGAGTGGCAGCCTGGCCCTGCGGATCCGGAATCTCACCCTGCGGGATGAAGGGCGCTACCTCTGTGACTTCCAGTCCAACAGCACCATTGGCAATGCCACACTGGAGCTCCATGTGACAAGTGAGTGATCTTGAGGTGGGGAGAGGCCAGATTCAGCCTGCGTGGCTCTGGGGCAGGGGGGATGGCCTTGGGGGGACCACCCCATAAAGCCTGCTGCAGTCATAGGCCAGAAAATCTCCCCCAGTGACTACTTTGTCTAGCCCAGCTGGCTGAGCCAAAGCAGAGCCCAGGCTGCATGTCAGGACCCCGAGGGGTGTGGGGTCCCCAGCAGCCCTGTGACAGATTTTCATTACCAATCTGCCTGGGGCCACAGTTGATCAGGCTGGGGCCACAGGATCTTTTTGGGAAGGAGATGACAAGGCACACACCAAGTGTCTAGATTTTATTAATAAAATAACAGCAGAAAGTGCTGGGAATGCTCCCACATCACACAGGGGAAGAAAGAAAGTTTTAATGCCCCAAGTCCTAACCCACTATCACACTCACACAAGCACAACTCAGACTGGTCAAGTCTGGGTGTAACATCAGAAGTGTGTGGGGGGCGGGGGTGGAGGGGATGGGAGTGCTGTCCTGGGCCCAGGCTGTCCAAGGATCTGCTGTGCTCTCCAAATTGCTCCAGCTCTCAGGAGGGTTTTAAGTCCTGGCTCCTCAGGGGTGTTCCATTCCGCAACCTCTGTTCCTGGGGCTCTTTGCACCAGTCCAAACCAGCTTTCTGTGGCCTTCTTGGCTGTCCAAAACACACTGGCTCTGGAGACTTTGTTTTCCCTCCCGTTGGCCTTCACCGTTGCCACCTCATTTGCTTTCACTGTTCTTACTGCTATCTCTGCAGCTCTGCATCTCATTCGCTCTCACTGTTCTTACTGCTATCTCTGCAGCTCTGCATCTCATTTGCTCTTGCTGTTCTTATTGCTATCTCTGCAGCTCTGCATCTCATTCACTCTCACTGTTCTCGCTGCTATTTCTGCAGCTCTGCTTAGCTTAGTTCTCCTCTTCTCATGGCTGGGCAGCTGTAGAGTTCTCATCTAGCCCATGACCTTGGGGCCAGCGTCTTATCTTCAGACTGAGCTTGCTAGCTGCAGTGTTGAGTTAACTTGTTCTCTGGTCTTTTCTTCTTCTTCCCCCCTTCTCAGCCTCTTGTAATGCCACCATGTCAAGGTCTTTTCCCCACTTGGAACTTTAGCGTCCAAAAAGTGGGGACCTGCACGGACCCTTCTAAGCTTAATTCCTAGCTTAGATCTGATAACTCTGCCACCAGCCAAAAATATAGTGTTTGGCACACTTCCTGTTCCCCCAAAACCTTCCCTGGGGAACCCAAGACCCAAACCCCTTGGGTCTTAAAACAAGGAGAAATAAACCATCCCTGCTCCTTCCCCCCTCCCCCCGACTATCTCCCCTGGGTGGCCTGAGAGGCTATACTGATCCAAACTCCTTGGATCTTAAAACAAAGAGAAATTAACCTTCTCCCCCTCCTCCTTTCCCCCTACCAATCCCTGGTGAGTTCAGACTCAATCCCCTTGGGGTCTTAAAACAAGGGAAAAAAATTACTTCAGTTCTTAAAAAGAAAGCTTTAATAAAAAAAGAAAGAGTAAAAATATCTCTGTAAAATCAGGATGGGTAAATGCTTACCAGGGTATTCAGGTTCATATAGAACTAAGAGGACTTCCCCCCCACCTCAGCCTGAATTCAAAGTTAACAGCAAACAGAGTAAAATCCTTTCCGCAAATACACATTTACAAGTTGAGAAAACAAACATAAGCACTAATCCACCTTTCTGGCTATATACTTACTATTTTGAAACATGAGAGACTGATTTAGAAGACTGGAGAAAACCTGAGTGTATGTCTGGTCACACCTGTAGCTTCCAAAGCGAACGAACGACAAAACAAACAGCACAAACAAAGACTTCCCTCTACCAAGATTTGAAAGTATCTTGTCCCCCCATTGGTCCTCTGGTCAGGTGTCAGCCAGGTTCACTGAGCTTCTTAACCCTTTACAGCTAAAAGAGACATTAACCCTTAACCATCTGTTTATGACAAACCTACAAAGGAAACTTCCACTCTCCACTCACACACCTTTAACTCTTCCCAAAATGCTTTGCAATGCTTGCAACAATGTTAGCAATATACAGTGCTGATCTATCTTCCCAGGAGACTCCCTAAGGGGAGGAGGCCATTGGGTTGTGACAGCCCGACAGAGCCTCCTTCCATAGAGAATGCCCTGCAATGGCAGATATGTGCCCCCTATTTCCAGTGTCAATGTCTCAGCTCCAGTGCCCAGCCATCGGCTCTCCCTCTCCCTGTGTCTGCTGGAGTAAAGAGCCCCAGATCTCAGAACCCCACTCTCTGAGGCAGTCCATAGGGGATTGGGAATGAGGATAGCATAAAATCAAGGGAGAATTCACATTGATTTCATTCCTCCAGGCTCTGGCTCGGACCCCCTCCTCCACATTGGTGGATACGATGGCAAGCAGATGAACGTGACATGTCTCTCTGTGGGGTGGTACCCGAAGCCAAAGATGCTCTGGAGAAATGGCCATGGGGAGAGACTGACCCTATCTAAGGAGGAAAAAATCTCCAGAAACCGGGGCCTCTTTGATGTCTCCACCTCCGTGGTAGTGACCAAGCACTCGGACCCAAAACTGATCTGCGCTATCAGACCCAGGTCACCCGGCCCAGAGAAAGTCTCAGTCATTCTCATCTCTGGTAAGCTGCTAATGGAACCAGGACATAGACCTGGGTCCAGATTGGCACTGATAGACTGTGAGAACTTTGGGGCAGTGCTTGTCTCTTACTGCGTGTCTGTGAAGCACCTAACATGAGAGGAGCCTGATCACAGTCACCGTATGTCTGTGCAGCACCCAGCGTGACGGACTCTGATCTTGGTCACCATGATCTTGGTCACCGTATGTCTGTGCAGTGCTTGACCGGAGAGGGCCGTGATTTTGGTTACCGTGTGTCTGTGCAGTGCCCGGCATGAGTGGGCCTGATCACAGTCACTGTATGTCTGTGCAGTGCTCAGCACGATGGGGCCCTGATCTCAGTCACCGTGTGCCTGTGCAGCGCCCAGCGTGACGGGGCCCTGATCTTACTTGAGGCCTTTAGGTGCCACTGAAATGAAAAAATGAAATACAATTATATTCATTAGACCATACTGAAAATGTTATTATTTAGTTCTAGGACTCAAAGGCCCAAGCAAAACCCCTCTTTGTAAAGCACTCTATTATTCAAGAATTGCCAAAACTCTCAGCCCACATCCCTGGGTTCTCCAAAGAGAGCTCCAGTGTGGAAAACCTGAATTCAGTATTTCTGGGGTTTGACGGCGTTAAAAACAAAAAGGGAGAAAATAAACAACTTTAAGAAAATAGCACTGAGGGCCTTTTCATGCATCATGAAGGAGCCAAAACAGGGCCCATGTCCAATTGTTTTGTTTGTTTATTTGCCTGTGCATGTTGCAGAAGACTAACATGAGGTCTCTTCTTTCTTCCTTTTGCAGATGACTTTTTCCCCCAAGTCTCCTCTTGGAAGGTTGGCCTCTTCTTGTTCCTGTCAGTGTGTGTTTGCCTCCTCTTCTTGCCTGCCTGCTACTTATGGAGGGTTCAAAGAGCTAAAAGGAAATCCTCCAGTTTAACCACAAAGACGTGATGGATCCTTCGATACAGGGGAAAGGAAATCACAGCCCTACATGGGTATCAATTGTTATAAAGCAACACACCTGCTCTGCTCCCCCAGCTAACATTATTTTCATTATATGTGTTACAGATACACTTCTGTGACCCAACCAAGATCAGGGCTCTGTAACGTCAGATACTGCCCAGACACACAGTGACCGAGAACAGGGCCCCGTCGCACCGGGCGCTGCACAGACACACAGTGACTGAGATCAGGGCCCCGTCGCACCGGCGCTGCACAGACACACAGTGACTGAGATCAGGGCCCCGTCGCACCGGCGCTGCACAGACACACAGTGACTGAGATCAGGGCCTCATTGCACCGGGCGCTGCTCAGACACACAGTGACCGAGAACAGGGCCCCATCGCACCGGTGCTGCACAGACACACAGTGACCGAGATCAGGGCCCCGTCGCACCGGCGCTGCACAAACACACAGTGACTGAGATCAGGGCCCCGTCGCACCGGTGCTGCACAGACACACAGTGACTGAGATCAGGGCCCCGTCGCACCGGCGCTGCACAAACACACAGTGACTGAGATCAGGGCCCTGTCGCACCGGTGCTGCACAGACACACAGTGACTGAGATCAGGGCCCCGTCGCACCGGCGTTGCACAGACACACAGTGACTGAGAACACAGCCTCATCGCACCGGGCACTGCACAGACACACAGTGACTGAGATCAGAGCCCCGTTGCACCGGGCACTGCTCAGACACACAGTGACCAAGATCAGAGCCCAGTTGCGCTGGGCACTGCACAGACACACAGTGACCGAGATCAGGGCCCCGTCACACTGGGCGCTGCACAGACACACAGTGACTGAGATCAGAGCCCCGTTGCAGTGGGCGCTGCCCAGACACACAGTGACCGAGATCAGAGTCCTGTTGCACCGGGCACTGCTCAGACACACAGTGACCGAGATCAGGGCCCCGTCGCACCAGGCGCTGCTCAGACACATAGTGATGGAGATCTGGACCCCATTATGCCAGGCACTGCACACACACAGTGTTAAGTTGTCCAAGGTAACAGGTGTCCATCTCAGTCAACTCCATAAAATTATTTACGAAAGGCAGGGAAAATTAAAGGCAGGCTGAATTAGTCCAAACACAATGGCCAAGCAATACCACCAAGGAGTGTGCTGAGAGCGTGACTGGTAAATAAGAGGAGAATGGAACCAGAAAGGAATGGAGCAAAACAGGCTTGTTGGAAATTTGGCTTAATTGGTGGACAAAATAATGAGGAGGGGGCTGTTCCCCCCATCATTCTCTTTTAGGGTCCTGAGGAAGAGTCTTTGGTGGGGAGTCACAATGGTGGAAGCTGAGTGGACTGGAAGGAGTCAGGCCTACCAACATGTCTGCCACCCCCACCGTCTCTCGGGAGCCTGGGATCTACCATTACACTGTGGGGCCCACACCGTCCTGATCCTGAGTGCAGTCCCAGCCCGACTGACTCAGACAACACTACCACCTCCACTGGCTTTGGCTAAATCCTGAACAGCATCTGGGACATGAGACTTGGGTCTTTGCTGCCACCTGCCCCCTGTGTGCCCTTTTCCTTCCCTC
Organism: Chelonoidis abingdonii; assembly: GCF_003597395.2. Taxonomy (NCBI): domain Eukaryota; kingdom Metazoa; phylum Chordata; order Testudines; family Testudinidae; genus Chelonoidis; species Chelonoidis abingdonii. The sequence goes on along the minus strand of NC_133781.1, from coordinate 3,042,646 downwards.
CTCTTTATTTCTCTGTCCTTTTCCTTTTCTTTTTGCCTTCTGTTTAATGAGAGTTTGGCTTAGCTGCCCAAGACTGTATATTTTGCAATACTGCCATAAGCCCATGACCAGAAAGGCAGCTAAAAGCAATGCCCTAAACTGGCCTAATGCTGGTACACGGTCTCAGAGTGGCTGATGGGACCATGTGCTGGGCCTGTGTTTCTCCACAGTGAGTTTGTGAGTGCGAGTTAACGCTTGAGACAGAAGCTGCATTTTCTCTCCCGGCTGTTCTTTCCTTTCCTGTCTTAAGTGTATTTGTCTTGTTTTGTCTTAAAAGAAGCAGGAGCAGATTCTAGCAACAACAGCTTCAGCCCATCGCAGTTCAACTTTTGTTTCTTCCCGCAAATGGACAGTTTAATACTCTCTGTAATACCAGCTGAAGGATTGTCAAATGGCCAGAACTCTCTCCAGCGAAAGGGAAAGGAGGCAAGGGATGTTGTTACCACAAAAATCTCCCTTAACAGTTTACGTTTCAAAGGCTGAGCCATTTTCCCTTCTTTTTCTGTCTCTTTAATAAAAGGTTACACTGATTTTTAAGGGTGGTCATTGCCACGGGACTAAGCAGGCCGAGGTCTCTGCCCTCAGAGCCCCAGCCAGTGTTGAACTGTTTCATGTTGGACAGTGACAGGGTCACGCTAACACCTTCGAATCTCTGGCCCCATTTCTTCCATTGAAATTAGCACAGACCTGTGGGAACTGAGGCTATGTCTACACTACCGCGATAAATCGACCTACGCTATTCAACTCCAGCTACGTGAATAACATAGTTGGAGTCAATGTACCTTAGGTGGAGTTACCATGGGGTCTACACCTTGGGGGGTCAACGGGAGAAATTCTCCCGTTGACTTACCTTACTCTTCTTGTCGAGGGTAGAGTACAGGGGTTGGCTGGAGAGCGATCTGCTGTCTATTCGGCAGGTCTTTACTAGACCTGTTAAATTGATCGCCAGTGGATCGATGTCAGAGCATCGATCCCGGCCATAGTGTAGACCTGCCCTCAGATGTAGGCCCCTTTGGCAAGCATGATGTCATGGAGTAGTGCCCCTTGTGGACTTTCCCAGCATCCTGACCCAGCCACGATTACAGTAGGACCTCAGAATTAGGAACATCTCGGGAACGGAGGTTGTTTGTAACTCTGAAATGTTCGTAACTCTGAACAAAACATTGCGGTTCTTTCAAAAGTTCACAACTGAACATTGGCTTAATACAGCTTTCACACTTTCCACAGAACAAAAATGCTGCGTTCCCTTTATTTTAACACAGTACTGTCCTGTATTTGCTTTTTTATTTTTTGGTCTCTGCTGCTGCCTGATTGCATGGTTCTGTTGCAACCGAGGTGTGGGTTTGACCAGTCACTTCGTAACTCTGGGGTTCATAACTTTGAGGTTCTACTGTGTCTCCATGGGGTGTGGGGAGGAGGAAGCCTCTGTCTCCTGTGTCCACTGGATGCTCCTGCAGTCTTAATCCTTTTAGGGCACTGAGGAGGCTTCACTCCTAACTGTTCCCAAACAAAAAATAAAATTAACTCACTACTGGGTTGTCCCCAGTCTCCTAAACAGTTTCTCAGCGGAGCGGCACTTTCTCCTGGGGGCTGAGTGCTTCTCCCCAAGCAGCTGCCCTACTACATCAGCCTGTTTCTCTACCCTTCCTGCACAGAGGCAGAGCTCTGTCTCCCTTCCTCACCAGCCAGCCCTGAACTTTGCCTCTTTTTGTCTATGCCTGCCACTTCCTTCATTCACTGCTAGACGCATTTTTTATCTATCTCCTTTTGCACAGTCTAGTAGCCTTAAGAAAACTCAGCCAGGCTTTCTTTGCACAATTCCATTCCCCTGGCATTCTCACACAGGGTTACTATAGTTCAGGTTCCCAAAAAAGAGGACACTGCCAGGGGTGGGGTGAGCTGGAGGGGGGTAAAGTTGGGGGTCCCGGAGGGGGTACCTGTGGCAGGGGTACTCACTGGAGGATGGGGGCTGTGTCACTCCCTGTCATGGTGGCAGGGCAGCTGGCGCAAGCTCAGGATGCAATGCCAGTCATCAGTCAGCCCCTCCCTGTGGGACCCCCTCCCCAGGGCTGGGAACTTAACCTTGGTGGATGGGATCTGGCAGCTGTTGCTTGCAGGGGAACGGACCAATCAGCTGCAAATGTAGGGGATGGACCAATCAGGAAGCAGACCAGTTGGGGGCTCTTTCTGAGCAGAGCTTGTCTGCTCTGCAAACCCCCTGGAGGTTGCCTATTATTTGAAAAATCCACCTGGACAGAGGAAGGAGGCTCAAAAAAGAAGCTTTGTCCAGGAAAACCCAGATGTATGTTATCCTGCTTCTCACCAGACCCTTTGGGGACAAATCTTTGATCCAAGCAGACTCCATTTTTCACAAAGAAACTTTCTTTCCATAGAATAATGCCCACTGTGCCATACCCCATGATGAAGAGTGTCTTTGGTTTTGCACACGTTCCCCAGCCCGCCTTTATGTCTTTTTCAATAACTGTAACTTATCATTTAAGGCTCAATGACCTGTTAATGCTTAAAATGAGGACTTCACTTTTCCTTTCCTGACTGCAGAGCGTAGTATTATCTTGGATTTTCGAGTATATGTCATAGAACCTTTGTCCTTCTGGTTCCTTAGTCCGTAGTTTTTGTCACTCCTTTGCAAGCTGCTTCGTGACTTTCAGATTCCAGCCTATTCAAGCGTATTTTAATCTCCACCTCCTCATTTTTTAGAGCATGTTTTGTTGCTTTGTCAGTCATCTCATTGCCGGGTATTCCAATACGGGCTGGAATCCATGCTATTTGTTTGCAGACAGCTACCTGCATTGTTTCCGGAGTGAGGAACATTATTTCATTTATGATGTTATTTCTGCTTTCTGAAGTCCCTGTTTCAATTGTCGTTTTGCCTGACAAGGAATCAGATAAAATTACAGCTCTGGCCCGCATAGGTGGTGGGTATAACAGGTCAGAGGACACTAAGCCTTCCCTGGCACAGCCGCCACCAACCTGCTGCTGGACATCTGGGCCATGGTGGTCCCTCTACCTCTTCCCCTCCCTGCTCCTCCCCTTCCCCAAGGCCCCCACCTCCCACTCCTGGCTGAGTCCCTCCTTTCTCCAGTCCCCTGCACCCACGAGACACCCCCCGACCCGCTGCTCATTGTGTCCCTGCAGGTGGGGGGAGGGCTCCCGGAGGAGAGGTGAGGAGAGGAGGAACACGGTGAGCGGCAATGGAGAGGGGCTGAGGCCGAGCGGGGGCAGGACCTGGGGTGGAGCGGGAACAAGGAGTAGGTGGAGTGTGAACCGGGCTGCGAGCAGAAGAGGCAGGACAGGGAACTAGCCTCCCCCAGGGGAAGTTTCACCAGCCACCCGTGCTGGCCAGTTGCACATCTCTTACCCAACTGAGTGCAAACAATATCCTGATAAGATCAGCCGTCAGAACGGTCACAGGATCCAGTTTTGATTTCTGGATTCCAAGGCTAGGAACGCAGAAGACTGTTCCCACTCTGCCCATGATATCATCTTTGGACCCATCTCTATAGACCTGGCAAAGCTCAGCCCTGAACTGAGCCACATTCTCACCTTTTATTCTCTCTCCAGGCTTGGCATTGGCTGCTGGTGCAGCGGGGAAGGGCTAGCTAAGCCTAAAGACTCTCTTTAACCCCTTCTCTGCTGGTCTGGGGCCTCTTTCTGTGCCATTGCAGGCAGTAAGTGGGTTATGGTCAGTTTCAGATATCACAGGCCTCCCGTAAACAAGGACCTGGAACTTTTTATACCTATAGACTATGAGAAAAGCCTCCTTCTCTGGCCAAGGGGAAGAGGAGGAACAGGGAGTGAGGCCATAGTTCCAGCGTGGTGGGGCCCCCCACTTTTACCCAGGTTCCTGCGCTCCTGCGGAGGCCCCCAAATTGGCAGGGGCTCCTGGGCATGGACCCCATTAATCCACCATTGGGTTGGAGCTTCTAGTCATGTTCTTCTGTAGCTCAAAATGTTACCTATGTAAACCTTGGTACCCTCTATACCATCCAAAATGTGTTGCATTTTCCAGTGAAACATTGTGGGTGCTGAGCACAGCCCAATTTGCTCAGTTTGTCTCCCAGAGAGTGCTGAATGTGCACAGGCATCGGGCCTGTTTTCCACCTGGCAGAACCCTGCTGACATATCCAGTGTATACAAATATCTGGCATCATTCACCTCCACAAAGACATCTCCCCTTTGTAGGTAGTAGGAAAAGTTCCCTTTTTATGTATCGATTCAATTCTTTAATTGATTTAATCCTGCATAAGCCAAGGGTTCTGTCTTGCCTACAGTCACCAGTATGTGATTAGTCCTGCCATGAGTGCCGGGGACTGGACTAGACGACCTCTCGAAGTCCGTTCCAGTCCTAGGAGTCTATGATTCTATGTGTACCCACTCCTGGTTCTTCTATTTGATCTATGTTTCCCAGAGCAATGAGTGGCCCATTTCCTCTCTTAGCATTTGCCTTAGGCTGACAGGAATTTTTCCAAGGATGTGAATTGTACCCTACCCCTGAAAGACATCCTCAAACTCTTCCTCAATTGTTTTGGTCCCCTGCCACTCCAGTGAGAACCCACAGGGCTTGCCATGCTCCTAACCCAATGGTTCTAAACTGGCAGCCTGCGGGCTGCTTGCAGCCCAATCATCACAGACCTGCAGCCCATGTAATATCCTCAGGGCCATATAAGTAGTACTGGATGTGGCCCACGATGATAAATAGGTTGAGAACCACTGTTCTAACTCAACAGCACACGCTCTTTTCCCTGTCACTATTACTAATTGGATCCTTTCCAGTTTGTTTTTTACCCATACAGCCATAGGAGCTGAGTTTTACTTTTTCCCAGGGGTGCTCCATCCCTGCTACACCCTGAGGCCCTCCCCCATTCCACCCCGTCCCCCAAAGCCCCACCCCCATTCCACCTTTTCCCAGCCCCGCTCCACCCCCTCCCCTGAGGACCCTGCCTGCCTGCCACTTGTTGCTCTCCGCCCTCCCACAAGTCTCTCCCCGAGCTGCCAAACAGCTGTTTGGCAGCATCTCCAATCAGCTGTGGCTGATGGGTGCTGAGCACTCACTGTTTTTTTCCTGTAGGTGCTCCATAGAGTTGGCACTTATACATATATCTAGTTTGCATGCTCTCTTAGTGGGGATAAGCTCAGCTCAATAAGCCCTGAGTTGTACCCGTTTATCTTCTACTGCTGGGGGCTTTTCTGTCAGTGCTAGTATCACTGTTTCTGGGACCACAGTGGCTTGTGCACTTGTGTCAAAGTTAAAATGAACAAATGTCCCGTTTGCTTTCAGTCCCGTCATCTTCTGCTGCAATGCGGTTCATTGCTCCTGTGAAGAATTCCTCTGCTCTAGTGGTACAGTGGCCGTCCTCTCTATCTGCACTGTGCTCATGCTACTGCTGCTTGCAAACTTTTGTAAACTGATGTAATCTATTGCCGTTCTTGCTGCATTTCCCATAGGCCGGGTGTTGGCTTGGCTTGTTCTGGTTGTCACAGTGCATGCAGCTCCACGCACCGGTCTTCTGGACTCTGACTTTGAGCTCCACGTGTCTCTCTCTGCTTCTGGTCCCTTTTCCTCTTGTATTTTGGATTCTCTGTCGCATCCACAGTGTCAGAGCACACTCCACCCTCCATAAGCTTCATTCTGCACTGCCTCCTTTCTGTTGCTTGACAAATAGTAATGGTCTTGTGAAGGATTCATGCTGGGTGTTCCAGTACTATCTTCCTGAGTTTTTTGTCTTAGATCCTAGTCATGATCTGGTTCTGTTATCAAGGACTTTTTTAGCCCCCCATGGGTGGTGGGTATCGCAGGCCAGGGTAGGCTGAGCTCCCCAAACTGCCAGGTATCGCACCACCCACACTCTACCCCAAGGCCCCCTCCTGCTTTCCTAGCTCCTCTTCCCCAAAGTGGGCAGGGGCAGGGGAGGGGGCTTGAGTTAGGACAGGCCGGCCAGCAGCCTGGGACTCAGTGCTGGGGTAGGAAGGAGTGGAGAAGGGGAGGGGCCTCAGGCACAAGGACTAGGGCTGGGGGGCTAACTTCCCCGTATGGGTGGGTCACGCACTGCTCATGTAGCCCCCTCAAAAATTACAAGGTTGGCTGGCCAGCCCCAGATCAGCCACAAGCTCCTCTCTAGTTTCACCTGCTTTTTGGAATGCTCAGATTAAAAGCTTCTCTCTCCTATGGTTTCTTTTTTAGCGGGGGAGTGCGGCCCACCTCAAATTTCTGTAACTCAATCTGATAATCAACCTCCTCTGCATACACTAAAAGGCATCTGTCAAACACATCAAGTGCTTCAAGACCTGCTATTGGCATTCACAGTTATCACATTCCCCTCCTCCCCCCTCCCCACACATGCACCCTGCTTTAAATCAAGAGAGATTCACTGGGTAATGCTCCAGACAGAACAATTTCTGCCTTTGAAATTAACAAACTGCCTCCCTCAGGCCTGTGATCTCTGTTCATTTGTCCCCCTATCCATCTGTCTCTAGAGGACATGACCCTGGAGCCAGACACAGCTCACCCCAGCCCAATGACTCAGGGAGATTGGACATTTACTCCTGCGTACTGGGCTTTGACAGCTACCTGTCAGGGAGATGTGGAGGTGGCAGGCATGAGGGGCTGGGCTCTGGATGTTACCAGAGAGTCTGCCAGCAGGAAGAGCTGGTTCAGTTTCAGTTCCAAGCAGGGCCAGGACAGGGCAATCAATGTGTAGTGGAACCAGCTAGTCCCACGCCAGAGACCTGGCAAGATCAGAGTGTATCTGGACTCTGAAGTGGGGACCATGTGCTTCTATGGCACTGACCTCATGGCTCTCATCCACGTGTTCACTGCCTCCCTTACAGGGAAGAGCTGTCAGTTCATCTGGGTCTGGTCTGTAGGGACCTCCCTTAGGCTGTGTCTCTGAGCCTCTCCCAGTCAGATCTCTGCATATGCAAACCTGCTGATGCATCATAGTCAGAGGCAACTATTCGGATTGCGGGACAGCCCTGTTTCAATGCACATTGTCCCATAAATGGGCAGATGGTTGTGTTTACTTAGTTATGAAACCTCACAGGAAGGCTGTTTTCACACTGCGGGAATGGAAATACATCTACTTTTAATTAAATAAAACATTCGAAACAAGTTCCTTTGCATGCAGCTGTACCATTCCCCCAATCCAGATCATCAGCAAGGGTCAGACACCCAGCTACGAGAGGTACAGATGCCTGGTTCCTGGGGGTGAGATCCCCAGGACTGGTCAGACTACCAGTTTTCCTCTCGTTTTCTTTTTTTTCTTTCATTTTCCCAAAGCTGGAGAAGTTTTGAAAAGTTACAAAATGGAAAAAGGAAAAAAACAATTTTCTAGATATTATGATTTTATTTATGTCTTTGTATTGGGGTCGTGCCTGGGAATCCCAGTCATGGACTAGGACCCCACTGTACTAGGTGCTGGCCAAACACAGAACAAAAAGACAGTCCCTGCCCCACAGAGCTAACGATCTAAATAGAAACAAAGAAAGCTCCATGGATGCCATTTGTTCCTTGCATTCAGTGGCAAGAGAGGGAACAACAGGGAAGGAAAAAAACCCCAAATTCGGAAATTTCCAAATAGCCAAGAAACCGAAATGAAAATTTCAGTTCAAGACAAAATGAAAAATGCATCGGATTGAAATTCCCCATTGAGGAACCTAGCCGAAAAAATCTCTTTCTGGCCTCCCCAAATGATGGTTTCGATGAACTCTCGTTTTCTGGTGGGAAAAGGGTTTGGTTGGACCATTCCCAGCAGCAAGGCTCATGGTGCTGTTGTCTATTATCTGCACTGTGTCAGCAGCTGAGAACCCAATCACTGAGCGAGGCTACACAGGACTGAACAAGTAGCAGAGAGAAGAGGAGCGTGGAAAGAAAAAGTAGTTACCCTACATCACAGGTTAATTGGTAACTGGTTTAAAACAAACAAAAGGAAGCATTTCTTCACACAACACAAGTTAACCTGTGGAACTCTCTGCCAGAGGATGTTGTGAAGGCAAGACTATAACAGGGTTCAGAAAAGAACTAGATAAGTTCATGGAGGATAGGTTCATCAATGGTTATTAGCCAGGATGGGCAGGGATAGTGTCCCTAATCTCTGTTTGCCACAAGCTGGGAATTGGTGACAGGGAATGGCTCACTGGATGATTGCCTGTTCTGTTCATTCCCTCTGGGGCACCGGGCATTGGCCACTGTTGGAAGACAGGATACTGGGCTAGATGGACCTTTTGGTCTGACCCAGTATGTCCATTCTTATGTTCTTACAAGGGTGGGGGAGGGAAGAGTGATGCAGTGCGTCACCCAGAAGTCTCTGGCAGAGCCAGGAATGGACCCACATCTCCAGGGTCCCAGCCAAGTGCCCTTTTCCAGCAGGCCAGTGATCTCCTCACTCCAGCTGGCCCCTGAATCTGGCCCTGGGTCTGTGTTAGACCCTGACCACACTGGTGCCAGGTGTCACTGTCCCAGAGCCCTCTGCTGCACACATTCTTTGCGTCTCCTTTCACGGAGCCTTTTCCAATAGGCCCAATTCGACATGTCCCACCTAACTCTTCCAAGCAGGGCCAGCGATTGCAGTCATTGGGAAAGATCCCCAGCTGGTGGGAATCAGCCGTAGCTCCACTGGAGTCAATGGGCCAGATCCCTTGCTAGTGTCAATGGGCTGTAGCTCCATTGGAGTCAATGGGCCAGATCCCCAGCCATAGATGCTGGCTTTCTCTAGGCATGGGAGTTGCTCAACTCCCGCACTTTGCCCAAGGTCCCTCCCCCACCCGTCCTCTTCCCTTAAACCCTCACCCTCACCCTGCCTCTTCCCACCCTGCCTCTTTCCCTCCTCTTCCCACCCAGTTCCTCCCCCTCCCCTGAGCACACCCCATCCCTATTCCTCCCACTTCCTCCCAGCACCTCCTGCATGCCGTGAAACAGCTGATCGTGGTGGGTAGAAGGCACTGGGATAGAGGGGGAGAAGTTGATCAGCAGGGCCACTGGTGGGTGGGAGGTGCTGGGGGTGAGAGGGGAGCTGGCTGCCAGTGGGTACTCAGTGCCCACTAATTTTTTTCTGTGGGTGCCCATGGAGTCGGTGCCTATAACCCCAGCATTGGAGTCAATGGGCTGTAGCTCCATTGGAGTCATGGTGCCAGACCCCCTCAATTGGTGTAAGTCTACCAGAGCTCAATTTCTATCAATTAGGCCAGATTCTCAGCAGATGTAAATCAGTGTTGCTCCACTGGAATTAATGCCAGCTTACAGCAATTGATGATTGGGGCAGTAATTTCTGCTCTATAAAAATGTATTATTTGTTGCCAAGGACAAAGTGACTGAATGGTTCAAGGTAATACAGTAACAAACATACCGACCTGATTCTCCACTTGTTCGCCCCTGTGTAAATCAGGAGTAACCCCATTGGAGTCACTGGGGATGTTTCCCTTCCATTTATACAGTCTAGCTTTTGCTGGGCTTGCATAGCTATTTTCCAGCATAGTGATTTTCTGTCCAAAACTGCATGTGTCACCTGAAGTCTCCGTGCCCTCTGTACCTGGGGTGTAACCATCGCTCCCTGCCTCAGAGGGGGCGGTGAGGGAGAACTCATCGATGCATGTGAGATGTTCAGATACCAGTGTAATGGGAGCCAGATAAGCACTGAGAGATCCATCTGTGACCAAAACCCTGGAGCCCTGATTCCCAGCCCCTGCCCCAACCAACAAGATCCCACTCCCTTCCCAGAGCCAGGGATAGAACCCAGGAGTCCTGGCTCCTAGTCTGATGCCTCCACATGCAGAGGCACAAGCCCCGGCCCCTAGGCCTGCCCTGGACTACTTAGCTGGCTCGTTATCTCAGTAAACGAGATTAGCTCTCTCTTGGCAGGGTTGCCATGTCCCCAGCGTGATTAGAGGTGACCTGTGACTAGGAGGAAAGTCCAGGCTCCTTGTTCTGTTGTACTTTGAGTTGTTTTACAGGCAACCAGGAGCCCCCTTGGAGGGAAGAGAACTAAAGGCAGCCAGGTGGGAAATTGCCTGGTCTGCAGCCCCAAACCATATTCTAACTGCCCAGCACTGCTGAGGGCTTGGCCGCACATCCAGCCTCATCTTGGCAGGAGCGTCAAGGGCTGGGAACATGATGGGGATTTGATAAGCAGCCCCCAGAGGATCTGTACAGGCCAGGAGAGGTCAGACAGCAGCTGGGCCTGAGCAGGTAGGAGGGAAGGAAGGAGGTGAGAGCTGGGGTCTTTTAGGTGTAATCAGTCGAAATCAATGGAGGTTATCAGCGATTTGTAGGGGGGGAACATTGCGGGTCAGCAGATAGGGCACTAAACTAGGAAGCAGGACTCCTGGGGTCCATCCCTGGTTTGGGGAGGGGAATGCGGTCAAGTGGTTAGAGCAGGGGAGTTGGGAACCAGGACTCCTGAGCTCATCCTTGGTTTGGGGAAGGGAGTGGGGTCAAGCAGGTTAGAGCAGAGGCGCTAGGCGTCAGGTCTCCTGTGTGATCATAGCTAGTCTGTCTATGTCTCAGTTTCTCCTCTTTAAAATGGGGATAGTGGTCCCTCCCCTTGCAGGGGGATTGTGGGAATTATTTAAAGTTGGCTAAGGGGGCTCGGACAGTCTGGCAATGAGGGTGGGGTGGCTCAGAGACATGCCTACAAGTACAGTAGAAGGACAATCCCATTTGGGGTGGAGGGACAAAGATTCTCCTAGAACAGGGGTGGGTAAACTTTTTGGCCTGACGGCCACATCTGGGTGGGGAAATTGCATGTGGGGCCATGAATGCAGGGCTGGGGCAGGGGGTTGGGCTGCGGGAGGCAGTGCGGGGTATTGGAGGGGATGTGGTGTACATGAAGTGGCAAGGGGCTGGGGCACAGGAGGGGTATGGGATGTACAAGGGGGGCTCAGTGCAGGGGGTTGGGGTACAGGAGGGGTACAGAATGTACAAAGGGGCTCAACACAGAGGGGTGGGGTACAGGAGGGGGCTCAGGGGAGGAGGTTGGCTGGTGGGTGGTGGGAGGGGGCTCAGGGCAGGGGGTTGGGGTGCACAGTGCAGGAGGTGTTCAGGGTGCAGGCTCCTGCCCGGTGCCACTTACCTGGAGCGGCTCCGAGGTGGCAGAGGCACACAGCGGTGCTAAGACAGACTCCCTCCCTGCCCTGGCCCCGTGCCACTCCCGGAAGTGGACTTCACCACATCCCTATGGCCTCTGGAGGAGTAGGGGCAGAGGGCTCTGTGTGTTGCCCTTGCCTGCGGGTACCTCCTCCAAAGCTCTCATTGGCTGTAGTTCCCATTCTCGGCCAATGGGAGCTGTGATGGGCGGTGCCTGCAGGCGAGGACAGCGCATGGAGCCCTGTGGCCCCCTTCTCCCAGGACCTGCAGGCGCAGGGTCTGCAGCACCACAGGGGTGGCAATCCCATGGGCCGTTTCCAAAGCCCTGATAGGCTGAATCCATCCTGAAGGCCGTAGTTTTCCCACCTTTGTCCTAGAAGGATCCACTCTGGACATCAGTTTTCCCGCTGGTTGGTCACAGCAGATCCATATTCCCTGTCAGCTGCTCACATCCTAGCCATCCTAATGGGCTCCGATTCCTTGCTGGGTTACCCCAAGATGAAGGTCTACAGAGAAAAAGGTAACTACTTCTGTGTGATTCCCAGGGCATCAAAGAACCAGACCCTTGTGGGTGCTGGTGCGACTTCATGGGGTGCTACACACCAGCTAGCCATGCCATTGAGATACCCCATCCTCCCATCCACTCCTGGGAAATGGAAGGTTCCCACTGGCCTTTGCTACCTTTTAGTGCCAATTATACAGTATAGACGCCCTTTCTTATCCCTCATCCTCTGCTGCCCCTAGTGCCCATTACGTGGTATAGCTGCCCCTTCCCCACCCCTCACCCACTGCTACCACTTAGTGCTCACTATACAACCTAGCCACCCCTTCCCACCACTCACCCTCTGCTGCCCCCTGTGCCCATTATACAGTATTGTTGCCCATTCGATGCACCTCACCCACTGCTACCACTTAGTGCCCACTGTACAACATAATCACCCCTCACCCTCGGCTGCCCATAGTGCCCATTATATAGTATAGCCGCCCCTTCCTTACCCTCTGCTGCCCCTAGTTCCCATTATACAGTATAGCCGCCCCTTCCCCACCCCACCCTCTGCTGCCCTGTTCCCGATATGCACTGTAGCTGCCCCCTCGTACCTCTCACACTCTGAGACCTGGGCATACCAATCCTCTCCCAAGGCTCTGACTGTAAATTTAAAATTTTCTGTTGAGAATCTCTGCCCAGAGCCCTCTGTCCTTTAGTCATTTCCCAGAGGCTGAGAAAACAGAATGGAGGAGCACTTGCCTGAGCAACTGCAATAACATTTTCTGCTTCTATCTATAAGCTTAGGCTCTCACCTGCTGGGTTGTCTCTTCCCACAAAGGATGTCACTTTGGACCCAGACACAGCTCACCCCAGTCTGGCCCTTTCCAAGGACCGGAGAAGCGTGAAAGCCACAAAAACAAAGCTGGCTCTGGCCAACAACCCAGGGAGATTTGATGTTTACTCCTGTGTGCTGGGCTCTGACGGCTACGAGTCAGGGACGCATTACTGGGACGTGGAGGTGGCTGGCACAGGGGGCTGGGCTCTGGGCATCACCAGGGAGTCTGCCAGCAGGAAGGGATGGTTCAATTTCAGCCCCAAGCAAGGCACATGGGCCATCCAGTTCTCCAGGGGCCAGTACCAGGAAGTCACTGCAGAATGGAGCCTGCTGGACCAGTTGCAGAGCCCTGGCAAGATCAGAGTGTATCTGGACTATGAAGGAGGGGTTGTGTGCTTCTACGATGCTGACACCATGGCCCCCCTCCACGCCTTCACCTCCTCCTTTTCTGGGAAGATCTACCTGTTCTTCTGGGTCTGGTCCATAGGGACCTCCCTTAGACTGTGTCCCCCACAACTCTCCAATAACTGAGGGAACAGTCTAGAGGCTGCTGCCTTTTCTGAGGACATCAATGGACATTGGATCATGTTTTGTCTCAGCCAGAGATTGAAGCATGAACACTGTGATGTGTCTGGATTTTAGCCCATGAGGCAGCATCTCCCTTAAACACCTCTTTGCTGCCGCCACACTACCCCTTGTGCATGGGAAATGCTCCCTAATAAAACCGAAGCAGTTGCTACCTTCTCCTCCCCCAGGTCCCTCCTTAATTGTCACTTCTGCCATGATGCCTTCAGAACTCAGCCTGGTGATCAGGGCTAGACAAGTGATCTGTTGTGAATATGACTCATCCTCATCTTTCCTATCCTGCTCTACCTTTACCTCCAATTGAAAAGAAATACATCCTGTGTAGCTAGCTAAGGTGGTCCAATTCTTTCCCATATTGTGAGAGAAATAAGAATTCTGGTTTAGCATATGTGTTAATTGTTTTGTGTTAGAGGGAATTAATACAGATGTCAGTGCAGCTCTCTCCTTCTAGGTGTATAGGGTATAAACTGGTGATGAATTCACTGAGGCTGGAAATTAGAAGGAGCTTTCTAATGTACCTTTTATTCTATTTAACATGAATTTTGTAACTGTGGTATTACAGCACCGTGGGTTTGGCTCTGGTGGCTACAGTTTTAAGCTTAACAGTGTGAAAGTCACCTCTGATACCTGCTTTAGAGTTAGAATCTTTAAGAACACAAAGATCAAGCATAGTGACCACACATACATTCACAAGTACAAGGTCTTGTCTGTTTCACAAATTTTATTGAAGTTATGATTACCCAAGCATCTAGAAATACTATAGAGACTTATGCTCAAGTTACAAATATAGTTATACTCACATCCTCCTAGATAGTGTTAGGGCCTGTTGTGTCTCTCATGACTTGATCATCAGTAGAGGGGTGGTTCCTGCTGGGGCTTCCCATAGGGAACTCCGTTTTTCTAATCTAGGCACCCGCTTTATAATTTGATTCTGATTATACCTCATTCTGTGAATATCCATAAAAGTGCCAACCCTTTTTTCTCTCATTGGTCTGCTGTCCCCTTGAAACTTAGGCTGTGTAAGTTCCCTTTATTCTCATTAGCATTGACACACAACCTGTATCCTGTGGTTAAGATACATGTCAGAGACAAATATGGCTTTACAGTATTGTTATGATCTAATAATCTTCTGGGTAATTTTTCGCAATATTACCACTTGTACCTCTTTTCCCATATTTTTAGGGCATTGAGTTATTTCTCGGTCACTGGCTTATGTCATCATTTCTTGTCTTCAAGGCCTAAAACAGCTAAGCTGAAATCTTGCAGGCCTCAGCCTACAGATTCTTGCATTTCAGCTTGTCTTACTTATGTCTAATACATTATTCTTTTATATAGTAATTAATCTTATACTTTTATAATCCTAATTAACATAAAATGAATATATAATATAACATGTTGATAAATGAAAATAAACTAAAATCATTGGCTACACTATCCACCAGAAGAGTAAGGTTCTGGAACAGCCTCCCAACAAGAATCATGGGGGCAAACAACCTATTTGAGGATGAATTGTGAAAAGTTCGTGAACAAGATAATATATGGGGTGCCTGAAAATGGATCATCACCCAGGAAGTCCCTTCCAGTCCTATGTTGTAATAAAGCCTCTGTCCCAAATCTGGACCTTAGCTTCCAAAATCTGGGGGCTAACATGAAACCTCCAAGCTTACTACCAGCTTGGATCTATTCTCGCTGCCACCAATCAGGATTTTAGGGCTCCTGATCGCCCCCACGAGTCGCCTCAACCTATCCCTGGGGGACCCCCCCAAGACCCAAAACCCTGGGTCTCCTCTATCTCATCCCCAAGCTCCCCCCCCTTCCTGGGTTAGCCGGAGTGATGCCGTACTATGCTCCTTGAATACAAACCAGCGAGGGTAATTTACCTCCCCCTGGGCTATGCATTCAAACCTAGCCAAGCTAACACAAAGAGATTCCCCCCTCCCTTCTTCCCATAGCTGTAACTAGAGAAAAGACCTCAAGCAAGTCTTAAAAAGAAAACTTTATATAAAAAGAAAGAACATACATATAAACTAAACACTGCATTAAGAGATCAATACAGGGATATTGCTTATAAGAAAATAGGAATAAACAGTCTGATTCAAAAAAATAGCCAATTTAAACCAGTCCAGCACACTCACACATGTAAATACAAAACAAAGCATATAACAGCCTATTGCTTTGCTACCTTTGTACTCACAAATGGGTAGTAGAAGTGTAGAAAGAAGATTGGAGATAGAAGAAAAGCTTGTTTACTCACAGCCGAGGAAAACAAAAGAAAGACAATAAAGCCAAAACCCTCCAGAGGTTCCTGCCTCTGCTTTTAAAAAATCCAGTTTCCTGATAGGTCCTCTGGTCAGGTGTTTGGTTCCCTTTGCAGGTAACAGAAATATTAACCCTTAAGCTTCTATTTATGACATATGTTCCCAGGTGAAAAGAAACAAAGACAAACCATGAGCTTTAACATATTGGGTGCCCCCCTAATTTTCTTGCTTGAGACAAGGATGTGACAGCCTGTCATGGGGTAATTTCCAGATTGTTGAGACAATATGCGTGTGGGTGAGAGCAGAGCTGCTGGGTAGGCCACTAGCAGTTTTTAAGAAACTACTTAGACCTATAATGGATGCTGATGCAAATGGGAGGCTAGAAGTCCCTGTCTTCTGCTATTTTTATCTTTTGAGAAAACATGGCATGCAGTTGCAACAGCAGATCTTTCCAGGGAACGGTCACCCCTGAGCAGGACTTTCCACAGTGACCTCAGGTGCCCACCTCAATGAGGATTGGACCATGGTGACAGCAGGCAGTGGAGTAAATGGACTTGATTGGTCCCAAGGCTATGAAGGTGATGCCATCAGGTGGAGTGAGAGTCACCTCCTAGATCCCCTAAGACAAGGTGGGAGAGGCCCGTCTGCTTTCTTGGTCCACCAGCTATATCAGAAGGACATAACCCTATGATTTCCCTCGGCAGGCCTTGTAGGTGGTGAAGTTTCTGGTCTTTGGCTATGACAGTCTGACCAGTCTGCTAGTATCGAAGATCCCACTATGGGAGTCAAGTGTAACCAGGTTCTCCATTGGCTGCTTCCAGACACTGCAGTCACAGCCCTACAAAGTGGGACACAAAGATCTCAAGACCATGAAGAAGAAAACATTCAAATCTTTTTCTAATCTTAGGTATCTGATTTTTCTTTTATTTATGGAAAGATGTTTCCGTTGTCTTAGCTTCCAGTGTGAGTGTGTGTTTGTGAGTTTGTACGCATCTATGAGTGTGTACACCTTTAAAGGTCCACACTGGGAAATGGGCTGGTATTGATTCCCTAAACCAGTGGTTCTCCAAGTTTAGTAACCCAAGGACCCTCATTTGGATTTTAAAAATTTTTGCAGATTCCCAACCCCCTCTGCTCAGCCCCAGGCCCCACCCCCACTCCACCCCTTCCCACAAGGCCCCACCCCTACCCCTCCTCGTGCCCTCCAGCTCCTGCGTGCTGCTGAACAGCTGTTCCCCTGTATGCAGGAGGCACTGGGAGGGAGGGGGAGGAGTTGATCAGTGGGGCCTGTGGACTCCCTGGAGTCTGCAGACCCCAGTTTGAGAAACACTGCCGAAAATTAAAACTCTCCTTCTGCCCTCAGTTCGTTCACCAGTTCTGTCTCTGCCAGTAGGAGTTCTGACCAACGCTGCTATTGCGGAGGCTATCTGCATTTTCCACAAAAAACTTCCTGTTTTTGCAAAATAACTCAGCAAACTTGCACTTCATAGGGGAGGACAAAAGTTTCGTGGGTATGTCTACACTGCACTTAAACACGCACAGCTAGCCCCTATCAGCTGCCTTGGGCTTGGGCTATGGGACTGTTTAATTACTGTGTATATGTTCGGACTCAGGCTGGAGCCTGGCCTCTGGGACTTGGGGACATGAGAAGGTCCCAGCGCCAGGGCTCCAGCCCAAGCCCAAAAGTCTGACCCCCATGATGTAGACATAAAGTCACTGTGATGGCAGATATACCTCCGACAGGGGAAATAAAAAGGAATCAGAGTTAAAGTTGCCCCTCAAAACTCTGAAAGAGTTCCCCTGCATTGCCCGCTGTCCCTAACCCTCTTTCCCCCTCCATCTCCTTATTGCTCACCCCTCCCCTTCTGCCCACGCACAGAGGGGGAACCCCTTGCTGGGGCCAGGGCCGGATTAACTTTTTGTGGGCCCAGCACCAAAAATATTTGTGGGCCTCCCTGGGGAATGATTGTAAAAGGGGCTGGGGGCAAAAGCACAGCGGGGCAGGAGCTAGGGTTGGTCCCTGGAGCAAGGGAGGGGCCAGGGGTAAACTGTGAGCGCAGCAGGGCTGGGGAGGGGATAAACAAGATCCCCCTCACCCCTGCCCACATACAGCGGGTACCTACCAGGTTCTAGCCCATTTTCTTTGTCTCTCTATGCACTCAGCTGCCCCTCCTCCTGCAGCAGCAGGACAGGTTCTCTTCCAGCCCTCTGGGGTGGGTGTTGGGAGTGGGAGGAGCAGAAGCTAATGTGGTTACTCCTATAATCGGACACTGGCAGGACCGGCACCAGCTTTTTTGCCGCCCCAGGCAGTGCTAACAATGGAAGAGGGCAGGAGAGGGGCAGTTCCAGGAGAAGCTGCCGCCAAAGACCGGGGTGGCCGAAGATCCTGCCACTGAAATGCTGCCCCCCAAATCCTGGCATCCTAGGTGACTACCTAGGTCACCTAGTGGTTATGCTGGTCCTGCTAACTGGACACTCAGGTCCCATTTTTTACTAGAATTTCCAGTCTAAAACTAGATACCTGGGAACAGGGCTACCGGAAAAGCCTGGGGGAGGGGGGAAGCAATCATTTTTAAAAGAGGGCTAAGTCTTAAGGGGGCAGGGCAAGTGGTGGGTGGGCAGGGCCATGTCTGTTGTACTGCTCACCTAGGTTGGAGACTTGGGGGATCAGCTGGCACAGTATCCCCAGTCCAGGTGACATCACAGCCAGTGGTGAATTTACAGTTAGTGGGGCCCCCCACCCCTGTGCTCAGCTTCATTTCTGGGACTCCCCTTTGGGACCCAGCCAAGAAAAAAAACATTTTCTCTTCTCTCCCCCAACCCCCTTTTCTCATTCTTTTTTTCTTCATCCTCTTCCTATAATAGCAACTAAATGAAAATAAAGTGAGTTACATAGATTGTTCTTGGAGTCTAACTTATTTTTCCACAGATGACTTGAGCATCACAGAGGATCTTGATGGACCACTTAATGACCGTTCCAAATACTGTAAAAAAACATTAGGATGTGGGGTCTGGCCAAGAGCTAGGGCGAGGAAGGGGGTTCAGGGTTGGGGCACCTCCTGTTTGGTTCTCAGGATGGGGGTGGGGATGTGGTGGGGGTGCAGGAGTCAGGGCAGGGTGTGTGTGGGGGCCTGGGTATGTGTGGGAGCGTGGGAGTCAAGGCAGGAGCATGGAGGGGATGCAGGAGTCTGGGCAGGGGGCGGGGGAGATATGGAGTTGCAGTGGTCAGGGCAGTGCAAGGTGCTGGGGAGGTGTGAGGAGAGTGCAGGGTCAGGGCAGGGGGCTGGAAGTGTGTAAGAGAGGGATGCAGGAGTCAGGGCAGGGGGCTGATGAGCTGTGAGGGGCCTGCAGGCAGGGTCGGCGCTATTATTTAGGCAGCCTAGGCAATTGCCTAGGGCGCCAGGATTATTCGGGGGGCTGTATTTTGCCAGGGGGGCAGCAGGCGGCTCCAGTTGACCTGCCGCAGTCGTGCCTGCGGAGGGTCTGCTGGTCCGCGGCTCCGGTGGAGCTGCCGCAGTCGTGCCTGCAGACGGTCAGCCGCTCGTGCGGCTCCGGTGGACCTCCCGCAGGCATGCTTGCGGCAGCTCCACCAGAGCCACGGACCAAAGGACCCTCCGCAGGAATGACTGCAGCAGCTCCACCGGAGCTGTGGGATCAGTGCAGGGGGTGGCGAAATGGCCATGCGCCTAGGGCGTGAGAAACCCTAGCGCCAGTCCTGCCTGCCGGGGTAGGGGAGCTGTGAGGGAGTGGAGGGATCAGGGTGGGCAGAGGGCCGGGGTTGCAGGGGTGCTAATGCACAGGGCTGGAGGGGGTATACCCTGATTCCAGCCCCTTCCCCAATGCCATGCCCCCATCTCTTCTCCTCGGAGTGGTGAGCATGCTGAGGCTCCACTCCTCCTCCTCCTGGCAAGCAGCTGATCTGCAACATGGAGTTGGGCGAAGGAACGTAGCACGAGGAAAGAGGCGGGGGGAGCAGCTTGGCTGCGGTGTAACGACAGAAACAGTTCCTGAGCAGGCGCACAGATGGTTACATTACGCGGCAGAAACTGCACCTAGTTGCAAAACGGGAGAGTTGCTCAAAGTGTCCTCACACCGGCGTTAGCAGCCGCCTGTCCCTCAGCCACAAACAGAGCCCTGCCCCCGCCTGCCAGGATTGACTGATCTGCATTAAAATCCACATTCTGATGAAAGAACTAGACGGCCAGGAAATCAACAGGGCGCAGGTTCAATGGATTAACAGCTGGAAAGTTGATAGGGATTCAGCATTAAGTGGTTGAGTTTCCAGCGGTCCCCGCAGGGACTGGTTCTTGGCTATTTAACGTTTTTATCAATGAGCTGAGAGGAAATATAAAATCATCACTGATAAAGTTTGCAGAGGACACAAGATTGGGGGAGTGGTAAGTACTAGGGCAGGTCACTGATTCAGAGCAATCTGGATCGCTTGGTGAACTGGGCACAAGGAAGATGTGTTACAATACTGCAAAATGTCAATGTAGACATCTGGGAACACAGAATGTCGGCTGTACTTATTGTCCAGGGAGACAGTGACTGTGGAGAAGATTTGGGCACTGTGGTGGATAATCAGCTGAACGTAAGGTGAAAAGCTCTGGCTAAGGGCGCAGGGTGGCTGGTCTCTGCTGTCCCTCCCCCAGGGTAGGCCTCTGCCCTGGGGCTGCGCCTGACCCATTGCACATGGGGATGGCGATGAATGGGACAGAACCCCAGGTGTGTGTTTGTTTCATAGACTTGCTCAGTTGATTGCTGCTGCAGAACGAGTTTCTTCCCACACCAGGGGCTTCTTGCATCCCTCCATTTCCCACCCCTAACTCCTGGGGGGCCCCTCCCACTCCCCTCTATGGCAGAGATTCCCTGCTTTTCCCCCACCCACTACATCATGCCAGAGACTTTGTGTGTCCCAATTCCCCCTCCTCCCATTGGCATGTGAGTGCCCCTCTTCCCACATACCCTATGCCAAGGGTTCTGTGTGTCCCCATTCCTCCCCCCCATGGGTCTGCTTACTCCCTATGCAAGGGTTCTGTGTAGCCCCATTCCTCCATGCCCGTGTCCCATTCCTCTCCCATGCCAGAAGTTGTTTGCACCCCCATTTCTCACTCCCCCCCCCCATGCCAGGGTTCCCCATTCCCTACTCCAGCCTTGGCTCTGAATGTCCCTGGGGATGAACTGAGAATCTGTCTGTTCCCTTTATGGACCGCTGTGTCTGTGTCAGGCTGCAAACTCGGGCCTCATTCTGCCTTCTCTGTGGCCTGTTTGCCCCCATCCACGCTGGGCTGAAAATCCCAAAGGCAAGTGGCAAAAGAAAACCAGAGTGTGAGGGAGGGTAAGGCTCTTTAATACCCAGAACTGATCTAGCAGAAGATATTACTGCACCCACCTTGTCTCTAATATCCTGGGACTGACATGACTACAACAACACTGCTTGAATCTTAAGTACCCAGTCACTGGAAATCTATTCACCTTGGACAAAAGACTGGTCCTCATAGGCGATGCGTAGGGGGAACATGTATCATACTGGACCAGCCTTTGTTCAGAGGCAGGGTGATTCCATCTGTTGTGATATTCCTTTTTTACAGGGCCACCCAGAGGATTCAGGGGGCCCTCTCCATAAAAAAAACTGCAGTACTATACAATACTATATTCTCGTTGGGCCCCTGTGCGGCCCGGCACAAATTGCCCCACTTGCCCCCCCCCTCCACAGGCGTTTAGTAAATAAACCTTCTGCATTTCGGCACAAACCCAGTTTTGAGAAAACTTCTTTACAAGGTATCACTAGTTCTCAGAATCAGCTAGTGCTAAAAGGCACTAAAGCTCATTGAAAGGGGTGGACAAATATTTTCCATCTAAACTTTTTCTGGATCGAAAACTAGGGGTTTTTAAAAAGCAGGAAAAAATCATGGACAATGTCTGCTTTCCTTCAAAATTTGTTGTGGTTTTTTTAATTGAAAAGCTGAAATTAGTCTGCCAAAACCTGAACATTGTTTGGGGTTTCAGAAGTGTGTGGCCAAATATTTTCCAGAATAATTTGCTGCTTCTTGTTGGATTTTTAAGAACAATAAAAAATTGCTTTAATAAATCCAAATTTTGAACCCTCAGCTTGTGACAAACGCCTGCCATCGTCGAGATTTTTCCAGGTTTCTATACTCTCTGGCTTTCCTTGTGACTTCTATTATTCCATAAGTTTGGTTTCATTTAGTTACAGACATCTAATAACGCCATAATGGGCAACCAAGTTCCATCCAAGCCATATCCTGATCTATCGACAGACTGGCCAAATGTCAGTGCGCCAGAGGATGTAAAGCCTAACAGCTTAAAGAGCAAGTGATCTCTCTCTTGCCTCTCATCTCCAACCCTCTGACGAGGCTAGGCACCATTCCTTACCCATCCTGGACCTATTAGCCATAAGGACTTACCCTCCATGAATGTATCTGTTCCTAGAGAAACGCGGTCATCACTAAACTTGGAGACAGTTTACTGTGGGTTTTGTTTTTAGTATAAGTTTAATACTCCATACTGGGCTTTTAGAGTTTGTTTCCAACTTGGGATGAGCGATGTTGTGAAAACTGAAATGGCTCAATAGAGATGCTGTGAAGTGAACAGTTATGCTAAATTAAAATAATCCAGGGATTCTCGACTGGTCGACCCTAGGGTCACACTTTATTACTGGGATTGCGACTGTGCTTCCATCCCAAACCGCTTTGCCTCCAAATTTGATAGTGTTTAAAACATTAAAAAGTTTTTAATTCATAAGGGGGATCACCTCAGGGTTTGCTATGAAAGGGGTCACCAGGAAACCAAAATTTGAGACACTGAATAACCCTCCTGACTCAGGGAATGTAGGTGAGTGGGCAGGGTCTCCCTTGGTAGGGGTGGAAGGAGGTAAGGTGTGTAGGATATTGCTCTTCTCATGTGTCCCTCCACCCAGTGGCTAATTTTAAATGAAGCTACCCTCCCCTGACATGAATCTCCCTATGGCACTGAAATTAAATATAGACTATAATTTGGCATTTGAGAAGTGAAAGGGATGGTAGCCCTAATGGAAAAGCTAACAGCTTGGCTCTTCTGCAAGCCTCAAACTGCTGAATGAGCTTTAGGGTAGGGAAGGCTGTGCCTCCCAAACAGCCTGGCCCTGCCTCCTATCTGACCCTCTCTCACTTTCTGTCCCCTGACTACCCGCCCCCCGTCAGAATCCCTGACCCATCCTGCTCCTTGTCCCCTCACTGTCCCCGAGACCCCACCCAACCACCACCCCGGGATCCCACCCCTGCTCCCTGTCCCCTGACTGCCTCGACTCCTATCCACCCCACCGCTGAGTCCTGACAGACCCCTGGAACACCCACAATCCAATCCCCCCATTCCCTGTCCCCTGAAAGCCCCCCCAACCTCTGCCCCTCCCTGTGCCCTGACTGTCCCTGGGACTTCCTGCCACTTAGCCAATCCCCCCCCCCACGGCCCTGGCCCCTTACTCCCAGCTCCCCCCTCACCTGGAGCATCCCTGGACAGCTGCAGCGTGGCTCTGGTGGGGCCCCTGAGCTCCTCCCCACTTAGAACCGAGAGGAGGAAGCTGAGCTCAGCTTGGAGCTCGCAGCCCTGCCCCCTTACCATGCAGCTCTGAGCGGGGAGGGGCTCAGGCCCCTCCGGAGCCATGCTGCAGCTGTCCAGGGACACTCCTGGTTGCGCTAAGGCTCCAGGAGAGGGATGGAGACGGGGTCGGGTCGGGTTGGGGTCAAGCTGGGGCTGGGGAGGGAGCCTCAGCCATTCTCATGGGGGCCCCTGTGGAGCCCGGGGCCTGGGGCAAATTGCCTCACTTGCATCCCCCCACCCCCGGGCGACCCTGCTTTTTTATCTCCAAGTGTTTTAGGCAGTTTATAGTTGTCTCTGATGGTTTTCCATGGAACGTCTTGGGATGGAACAAGGATTACATCACTGACTAACTACGGTGAGGTGTCAACACCCCTCTGCTTGAACTGCCCTTCACCAAGACATATTATTCCATGGTGACTAACTTTATTCCAAGTCCATGAAGCATACTTTCAATCTCAATACATTACTCATTAAATATTACCTGTACATACATCTCACAATGATTATGAATCTTCAAAAATTATGCGCATTCTGTAGATACCTTACATGTTACTCCTATGGATCAATATTCTGCAAGATGAGTTTGTCAGGTCGGAGGTCAAAATTTTGGCAAAGGACAGGGGATCCTTTGCCAAGGAGCTTGTGTCACAAAATCTTTTCTTTTCTGTTACTGAATATGCCCACTCCCAAGGGAACAGTTCGTTGCGACAGAGTACAGTATCTTCCACTCCATTAACTACCTGGGATTATGTCAGTCTGCAAAATGAATTATTTTGAGAAGCTGGGACTGAACAGGACAGATGGTTTTTCAACTTCTCAAAAGCCCTTTTGCAGGCCAGTGAATCTTCCTGGGGGCTACTGGCCTTAATTATGTTAATGAGGGGAACTGCTACCATAGAAAACCCTGGTACAAATCAGCAGTAGTAAAGTGTATGTCCCCAAAACCTTCAGACCGGTTTCTTTGTGGCTGGGATAGGGCATGCTTTGAGAGCCTGGATTTTGTCCACTAGGAGGCAGTCTTGGACAGGTGTCTGGCCTGTTCAGTATTGCCTGAATTTTTGGTTCCCGTTGCTGTCAGTCTCTTTCCCAAGAAGGCTAGTTCCATGGTTTGAAATTAACATCATTTCAGTGTAAGAGTTTTAGCTCTTACAATTTCCAGTACTCTCCTCCGTGGGTCCTGATGTTCAAAGGCAGTGCTGCCCCAAATCAGTATATCATCAATGTACACTCTGACATCTGCCAGAGCTTCCAGCATTTGGCTTCCTGGACAGTGAACGACTGAACCTCCACAGAAAGGCAGCTTAGTCTTCAGAAGCAGTATCTGCTAATCAGTGGGTAATCGGTGTGTTGAAAGTGTAGATTTTGGAGCACTCTCAAAGACAGAGGTCCCCAAAGTGTGGGGGCATGTAGGAGCATCCAGGGGGGCACAATGGGGCCTGGGCCCTCCCCCAAGGAAGTGTGGGGAGGGAGCGACACCCAGCCCTTCCCCATCCCCAGCTCTGCTCTGGGCCCACTCCCAGCTGTGCCCCTGGCTCCTGGCCCTGGTCCTATCACCAGCCTTGGTGTGGCTCCACTCTGGGCCCGGTGCCAGCCCCCAGCCTCGGCGACTGGCCATGACTCCATTCCTGACTAGTGGCTGTGGCTGTGGCTGAGGCTGGGAGCGGAACCACACCTGGCCGTAGATCTGGCTTCTGGCCCCCAACACAGTCTGACTACGACTCTGGTCCTGCCCCCAGCCTCGGCTCCTGGCCACGGCCCTAGACCCACTTCCAGACTCAGCTCAGGGGTAAGGGAGTGGCACGACCTTCAAAAGTTTGAGGACCATTGCTCTAAGACAGGGGTCTCAAACATGTGACCTGCAGGGCTCCTGTGTCCCCCCTGTACCCCTTTGCCTACCCGCAGGATTGCCCCCTGTGGAGTTGCGAGCCCTGCGCCGCTGTCTGAAGCAGCTGGCAGCACACCCCTTCGGGGGGGGGGGGGAGCGCGGGGAAGGAGGCAGAGGGCTCCTGCATTGCCCCCTTCCAGGCACTGCCCCCACCTAGCAGATCAGTAAGAGTAGCGCACACACAGAACCCTGAGCCCCCCCTCTCCCCCAGGGGCTGCAGGGACAGGGTTCCAGCTGCTTTCTGGAACGGAGCAGTGCGGGGGCCAGGGCAGGCAGGTATGGGAGCCTGCCCTGGCCCCAGTGCGTGCCGCTGCTGCCCCGAAGCCACTCTAGGTAAGCAGCGCCGGGCTGGAGCCCACATGCTGCACCCCCACTCCCTGCCCTGAGCCCCCTGCCACATCCCACACCCCAACCCCCTGTCCTGAGCTCCCTGCCACATCCCACACCCCAACTCCCTGCCCTGAGCCCCCTGCCACATCCCAACCCAACCCCTGAGTCCTGAGCTACGCACATCCACACCCCAACTCCCTGTCCTGAGGCCCTGCACTCCCGCACCCCAACTCTGCCCTGAGCTTCCTTGGCCGCATCCCACACACCTCCTGCACCCCAACCCCTGCAAATCCACACCCAACCCCTGCCCGAGCCGTTGCTACATCCACCCCACTCCCTTCCTGGCCCCCTCCACATCCCACAACCAACCCCCTTCCTGACATCTGCCACTCCAACCCAACTCCCTGTCATGAGTCCCCTGCCAATCGCACCAACTCCTTGCCCTGAGCTCCCTTGCCGCCATCACCACCCCCCTGCACCCCAACCCCTTGCCTGAGCTCCCTGCCAATCGCCACACTCAACTCCCTGCCTGAGCCCATTGCACATCCCACACCCCAACCCCTAGTCTGAGCCCGCCACATCCACCACTCCTTCCTGATCATCCCACCCTGTCCTGAGCTCCCTCATTGCACATCCCACCCCCCCTACCTGAACCCTCCTGCCAACCGCATCCTGCAGCTCCACTCCCACCCAACTCCTTCCTGAGCCCCCTGCCACATCACACACCCCTCTGCACCCAACCCCCATCCCTGAGCTCCCACATCCCAAACCCCAACTCCATCCTGAGCCCCCTGCCACATCCCACATCCCTCTTGCAACCTAACTCCCTGCCCTGAGCCCCCTGCTGCATCCTACACCTCTCCTGCACTCCCTGCTGAGCCACCTGCCGCACCCCTCACCCTCTTGCATCCTACCCACCAATGCCCTGCCGCACCCTGTACACCACCTGCACCTCAACTCCCTGTCCTGAGCCCCTGCCACACTCTGCACCCTTTCTGCACACCCTGGGGGCAGCGTTGAGGTGGGGACTTCAAGGAAGGGGTTCGATTGGGGCACGGAAGGGGTGGGAAGAGGTGGGGCAGAGGCGGGACTTAATGGAAGAGGTGGAGTGGGGATGGGGCCAGAGGCAGCGATGGGGAGTGTCACTGATGCGGCCCTCGGTTCAGTGCACCAGTCCTCATGTGGCCCTCGTGGTCATTTGAGTTTGAGACCCCTGGTCTAAGAGGATCTGCCACTACTTTGCCAATGCATCTAATTTGCTGAGGAGTTTGGCTCCTGCCATCTCAGAGAGTAGTTCACTTCTTGTGGCCAAGTATACTTTTGCTGTTTTGTTCAGCACCATACACAGTCACAGTCTCCATCCTTTTTTCTCTAGTTTCTAAGAAGGGAACCCAATCTGCCAGCTCTTCTATTCTCCAAATCATACCATTTATTGTCATGTTTCACAGCTCTTCTTCTACTCTCTTTCCTAAGGGGTGTGAAGCGTCACATAGTATGTACCATAGGTTCTGCATCTTCTTCTAACCGCTTAATGGCTGTTACTGGGAGGCACCTGTTTCTTAGGAACACCTCTTCATTGCTGCTCTGAGTACTTTTATATCTGGTTCTGCCTGTCTTCCTGTCTCTCTGAGGTTTACGCGTCCTCTTCATGAGACCAAACTCCTGACGCATGTGTAGGCCCAAGGCTGGGCTGGCCTCTGTACCACCACAAACTCCTGCTTTATTGTTTTCCATTTGTACTGAAGTGTCAGCATTCACTCTCGCAACGCTGGCATTGTTCCTCCATCAGAGTCTTCACAGACGCTTTTGACTCTTCCACTTTTCCGTGCTCCTTACATCTCTATTTCAGTTTGTGTTATTACATTTATTTGCAACCAAGTGTCTATCTTGCGTCTTGCCAATCTTTCGAGTTTTCACCTTCCTCTATTTGCTTTAGAACAGCAGTTCCTCTTCACCTGAGGAATCCCCTTCTGCATTTAATACATGAACGTTCCTGCTTTCTCTGCACATTTTAGTATAATGGTTGGGTTTATTACAGTTACTACATATCTGCCCAAATGCTGGCTATTTTCTATAATCAGACTGGTTGCCACATCACTGACGTTGTTTCCTGCTTTCCATTTTTCTGTTCCTGGCCAGAGTAATTTCTGGGAACTTTTCTCTTGTTGGTTTAGCTATAGTAACCAATGCAATATGCTGTGTGCTTCTCTCTAGCCCTTTTGTTTGCCTTGGTTTGTTCTGCTGCCTGGCCTGTACATAGGGCCCTTCGTTTTCAGTTTTCATTTAATTTAATTTTTCCCAAGATTTTAGCAGTGTTTATTACTACAACGAAAACAGGTGAAAATCAGTGCAAAAAACTATTAATAATTTTTCTAGGTAAATATCGGGGTTTATTTTGGTGGATGGAAAGACTGGGGAGAAAAGCATTCAGTAGATTAATGCTTTGAATTCCATTCATCAGTGTGGTTTGCTGCAGAACTAAAACAGAACTCAAAACACAAGGCCACCTCTGCGTTTAAGAACACAGCACATCTCTAATCCCCAAAGAAGGTTTTTCATTTGAATAAACAGTTTATTGTTGTAGACTTAGAACTATTGGCCTATAACTATATACATTTAATAACTGGGCCACACCATTTGCAGTGCATATACTCAACTTCATCCCTTTCTCCTAGTTTTGTTTTTTTAAAACTTTTGAATATTTCCTTGTGTTCTGTAACGTATTCTGACACAGAATTTCGTTTTCTTCCCATTTTAGTGTGTCAGATCTTTAACCTGTTGTCTGCTAACAGCTTGAAATGTGTACAGGGTGGGCATGAGATTCATCAGTACATTCAGATGCGCACGCACTTTGGCACTTGCGTGCCCGCCCGTTTATTGTGTGTATCTTCTAGATTAATACATAGCCTGACTTCAACAGGCAGCTTCGCATATACACACAGACTAATGTATGATCGTAATACATTGATCTCATGTCATGTATGGTATTTCCCTAATAAAACATGTTATTTTTTATATCTTTGAAAGATACAAAAGTAGGGAGAAAATCAGAAAAAACAGAATAATACTTTTTGAAAACCTGGGAAATTTTCAGTAAAAATCAGTTTAAACTGAAAAAGTGGCTTACCTAAATATATTGCCCTTTCTAGTGACAGATCCATCTCCCTTCATAACCATTCACACCCCAGGATAATTTGGTCTTTAATGAGAGAATCTTTTACGATTCCATGGTCACAGGACTGATTTTTTAGCTTTAAATCTCTGACAAAACTCGATTGTTTCCCTTCATTCTGTGTTCTTGTCCTGACCCATCTCTCTCTCATAAGTAACATTTTTTTCTAAGAACACAATGAGCCTCAGACATTTTTGATATTTCTGCACAACTTTCCCCTCTTTCTCCACCACCATCTGGGACTTCTGTGCCTGTCGCAGTAAGGATCAAAGCAATCTTTGGCTTCGCCTCCACTTTATTTGTCCCTGTGGCTGACTTCCATAAGCAGCTCAGACTGCTGTCTGAATCCTTTACAGGCATATCCTCTGATTCTCAGGGTGGGTGGAGAATTACTTGTAGTTGTAAAGGCTCTGGAGCAGCCACTGTAATGTGACCTCTCTCACTGGGTCTTCCAGCATGCCGGGTGCCTTCCACTGCTGGTACCATGTGGTATCTTTCTGATGAGCAGAGATGTCAAGATAAATCCTTTATTATGGACACTATGTACAACATGCAATGAGGTAACCAAACTGCCAACTGCTCTGTATAGCTGCAGCCTGCAATTGTCCTGTCCTGAGCTGCTGTTTCTGCCCTCTTGCAGGAAAAGTGCCACAGGAAAACCAGAAAGACTTCAGGAAGCGGCACATCTCTATACTGACTACTGCACCGATCCTGCCAACCCCCTCTTCCCAAAATGAAACCATCCACCCCATAGTCGCTGACTTACAGAGATCCTCGAGGGTGCTCGACCCCCTCTGTGCCCCAGGCCCTGCCCCCACCCTTCCTCCAAGCCCCCACCCTGCCTCTTTCTGCCCCCCTCCTCCCACCTGTTCCTGCTTCTCCCCCTCCAATGGCTCCAGCACACCATGGAACAGCTGATCACAGCAGGCAGGAGGCGTTGGGAGGAGGGGGAGGAACTGATCAGGGGGGCGACGAGCAGGCGGGAGGCACTGTGGGGGAGGAAGAGGCACTGACCCAATAATGGGTACTTAGCACCCACTGGCAGCCCTATTTTTTTTCCGTGGGTGCTCCAGCCCTGGACTATCCATGGAGTTGGTGTCCATGCTCCACCCACCCTTGCTCCTCTCCCAAGACTATCCTCAAAGGAAGCATGTTTAACTTTGCTTCAGGAGGGCACAGAGCCATTGCCCTGCTGTGAGCGCTTTCTTTGCCTCCTATCCCGTGTGGAGTTTCTGGTGGGAAATGAGGGAGTCCTTCACCTTGTAGCTTTTCCCACAGACAGAACATTGATAGGGTGCCTCTCCTGTGTGAACTCTCTGATGTACGATAAGAGCTGAGCTCTGAGTGAAGCTTTTCCCGCACTCAGGGCAGTCATAGGGTTTCTGCCCCGTGTGGGTTCTCCGATGCCTAATAAGTCCCGAGCTCTGACTGAAGCCTTTCCCACAATCGATGCACTTGTAGGGTTTCTCTCCCGTGTGGGTTCTCCGATGTCTAATCAGGCCTGAGCTCTGACTGAAGTTTTTCCCACACTCCGTGCATTTGAAGGGCCTCTCTCCAACGTGGATTCTCTGGTGTGAAATGAGCTCCGAGCTCTGCTTGAAGCTTTTCCCACAGTCAGCACATTTATAGGCTCTCTCTCCAGTGTGGTTTCTCTGGTGTACGATGAGGCTGAATCTTTGCTTGAAGCTCTTCCCGCAGTCGGTGCATTTATAGGGTGTCTCTCCCGTGTGGATCCTCTGGTGTGAAACCAGGTTGGTGCTCTGGGTGAAGCCTTTCCCGCAGTCATTGCATTTATAAGGGGTCTCTCCAGTGTGACTTCGGTGATGTACGATGAGGCTGAATCTTTGCTTAAAGCTTTTCCCGCAGTCGGGGCATTTGTAAGGGGTCTCTCCCGTGTGGATTCGCTGATGTTTACTGAGGTCTGATCTCTGCCTGAAGCTTTTCCCACACTCAAGGCATTTATAGGGTCTCTGCCCTGTGTGGATTCTCTCATGTATAATAAGATTTGATGTCTGAGTGAAGCTTTTCCCACATTCGGGGCAGTTATACGATTTCTTTTTAGTGTGGATCTTCGGCTGGATCATGGTCTCTTTAGGATCCTTCAAACCTTCTCCTGAATGAGTGGATTCAGCCCGTCTCTTCCTTGGCTGGTTTCCCTTCTGCCTTTCTGACTTGCACCAACTCCCACAGGCTTCTCCTTGCTTGGGTCTCTGGGAAACATTTCCTTTGGATCTTCCCAATACCGTCCCATGTGGTTCCACTTCCTCAGGACCTTCCTGCTCAGGATTCTCCTCCTTAATCTTACTCATCATCCCATCACCTGCTGGGCAAGAGAGAGAATCCAGGCAGGAGTCATTCCCTGTGCCAGGGAGAAAAGGAACCTCAGAAAGGGAAATGGGAACATAAAAACATAAGAATGGCCATACTGGATCAGATCAAAGGATCATCTAACCTGATATCCTGTCTACCAACAGTGGCCAATGCCAGGTGCCCCAGAGGGAATGAACAGAACAGATAATCATCAAGTGATCCATCCCCTGTCACCCATTCCCAGCTTCTGGCAAACCGAAGCTAGGGACACCATCCCTGCCCATCCTGGTTAATAGCCATAGATGGACTTATCCGCTATGAATTTATCTAGTTCTTTTTTGAACCCTGTTATAGTCTTGGCCTTCAAAACATCCCCTAGCAAAGAGTTCCACAGGTTGACTGTGCGTTGTGTGAAGAAATACTTCTTTTTGTTTGTTTTAAACCTGCTGCCTATTAATTTCATTTGGTGACCCTAGTTCTTGTGTTATGAGAAGCAATAAATAACAACACTTCCTTATTTAATTTCTCCACACCAGTCATGATTTTGTAGACCTCAATCATATCCCCCCTTTAGTCGTCTTTTTTTCAAGCTGAAAAGTCCCAGTTTTATTAATCTCTCCTCATGTGACAGCCATTCCATACCCTTAATCATTTTTGTTGCCCTTTTCTGTACCTTTTCCATTTCCAATATATCTTTTTTGAGATGGAGCAACCACATCTGCACACGGTATTCAAGATGTGGACGTACCATGGATTTATACAGAGGAAATATGATCTTTTCTGTCTTATTATCTATCCCTTTCCTAAGGATTCCCAACATTCTGTTCGCTTTTTTGACTCCTGCTGCACTTTGAGTGGATGATTTCAGAGAACAACCCACAATGACTCCAAGATCTCTCTCTTGAGTGGTAACAGCTCATTTTGACCCCATCATTTTATACGTATTAGGAAAGGGGGAAAATAAATCAAAATAATTGTCAAGGAGATCAAGCAATCAGGAGCTGAATTCCTCTCCCACCAAACAAACAAACCCAAGAACCTCTCCCCAGAGGCAAGGAGAGACCAATCCAATGCCATTTCCCGAGTTAAAACTCTGAGGGAAGGGAGCTACTGTGAGGTCTGAGCAAGGATGAGGAGGGGAATATTCAGCCCTGAGCAAATGGAACCACATAGAATAGTATCGGGAAGAACCAAAGGGAAAATTTCCCATAGTCTCAAAGGGGGAAAAGCCTGTGAGAGTGAATGCAGGTCAGAAAGGCAGCAGAGGAATCAGCCAAGGAGACAGGGAGGTTTGGAGGACCTTAATGTGATCATGATCCAGCCACGAATCTTCACTAAAGAGAAACGATATGAACGTGCTGAGTGCGGGAAAATCTTCAGTTAGCGCTCAAGCCTTATTAGCCAACAGATGGCCATCAGACATTGCACTTGCAACAGAGGATTTTTCAGGACAATGATGATCCGAGTGGGAATTTCCACAGAGACTGCAGGTTTGATGCTTGCCCATGTGAGAGGACTGGGCCATATTGACTGTATCTGGAAGGCAAAGGCCACTGAATGACTTATGAAGGTGGACCATAGGATGGTGTAAGTGGGAATCACCCTCCACTATGAAGGTCAAGACCTTGGAGAAGAGACGTGTGCTCTCTTGGGTCACCAACATCATCTGTGAAAAGAACCCCTCTTAGTTCCCATTGAGTATGAAGAAGTGAAGACTCCATTCATTGGCTATACCTCCCTGACGAATATGCTACTGTCTGAGAGAACTCTGTGGGCATGAAGAACCCTGACCAAGCTACTCCATTGCCTGGTTCCTGTAACTACAGTCATGCGAGTCAAAGATCCCAAAGAACCAAGCAGCAGGAGAACTGTGAACTCTTTTCTTGTCATCATAAGGGAGAGATACTTGTTAGGTGTTTACTGAGGGAGTTTTTATCTTTCTGG
This sequence comes from Chelonoidis abingdonii, assembly GCF_003597395.2. Classification (NCBI taxonomy): domain Eukaryota; kingdom Metazoa; phylum Chordata; order Testudines; family Testudinidae; genus Chelonoidis; species Chelonoidis abingdonii. Next base: position 3,010,104 of record NC_133781.1, on the reverse strand, counting down.
GAAATGGCATCATTAATAGTTCCCTAAACTCCAAGCCATCTACATCATTGAGTGCCACACGAGAAAGACATGCTACTGGACACTGCTATTGTTAGCTGTAAGGCTGGCTTGATAATCTCCTCTGTTGTGATATCACTTGTAAAATGCACACACTTTGTATGTGTGTGAGTGAGTAGGGCTAAGAAGAGTAGAACAATACCTATCATGGTGAGATTTAAGAAATAAGTAGTAGCAGTGAAGCTGTGGATAAAGAAACCAATTTGGTCTCTGTACTTCCTTCAGACTAGCCAAGCTCAATTTACCACTCCTTGGTGGACTCTCTCTTGGTCAAGGTCTAAAGTAAAAAAAAAAAAAAAAAGAAACTCTTGTCCTACACTCACTAAACTGAGGGTGTGTCTACACTTAAAATGGTGCCACTATGGCGCTTCAGTGTAGACGCAACCTACGCCGATGGGAGGGGTTCTCCCATTGGCATAGGTAATCCACCTCCCCAAGAGGTGGTAGCGAGGTTGACAGAATTATTTCATCAACCTAGCTCTCTTTACACTAGGATTTAAGTTTTCTTTTTGTCAACCTCAAGATTCAATTAGCTGCTGCATTAACTTGACATTATAAATGGATAATCCCAGCCAATGTCTTTGTTAACCCATCGATGTACTGAGTAAGGCCAGGTCTACACTAGAAACCTAGGGAGGTGGTGGAATCTCCATCCTTAGAGGTCTTTAAGGCCTGGCTTGACAGAACCCTGGCTGGGATGATTTAGTTGGGGTTGGTCCTGCTTTGAGCAGGGGGTTGGGCTAGATGACCTCCTGAGGTCTCTTCCAACCCTAATCTTCTATGATTCTTACATTGGTTTAACTATGGCACTCAGGGGTGTGAAAAATCCACAACCCTTTGTGACCTCACCCCAGTGTAGACAAGACAAGAGAATTCCCCTGTTGACAAAGCTACCACCTCTTGGGGCATAAAGCAATACAGTGGCTCAGCTGCACTGGTGAAGTGGTTTAACCATAGACTAGCCTTAAGTCTCAATAATGACCTTAATTTTATCATTGCATTGTTTAATTTTAAATTAGTTGAGTGAAGTTATGGTTGTTTTAGCCTCAGAGTTTAATTTATTATTTCCTTGCTTATCTTTTCTAATGAAACCCACAAAAAGTACGCAGCAAGGGTTTATTCTTTCCAGTTGCAACATGGGTACAGAATCACAATGCATAAATTAGCTGAGCTACCCAAGACCCCCCAGAAAAAGGGCTGAGAAGTGAGCTATTCTTTATAAGGGGTGGTGGTGAATAAGGCAGGCAACTTATCCGGTTAGGGGCACTCTACATCTAACCCAAGAGCTTAAGAACTGAGGAAATTCCTGGGATATCAGAGAAGACAAGAGACATAAAACAAATGTTTTATTTAGAGTTTGTCTGGAAAGAAGAAACCTACTGAGGTAAAAACTTCAGCGAGAGATAAAGACTCCCTTGACACCTGAAATTCCAGAAACATGAGACCGCATCGTGCCCCAGTCATCAAGAAACAAGGAGAAAATCCCACCAACTGCAGTTATTACAGGAATAATCACAGGGCATCTCTACACTACAAAATTAAGTCAACCTAACTTATGTCAGCATACGGTTGTTCAGTAATTAGATTGTCTGAACGTGACACTTTGCTCATAGCTCCTCCTGATACCCTCCCATGTGGTTCCACTTGCTCAGGACCTCCCTTCTAAAGATTCTCGTCCTTGTCCTCAATCACTGTCCCAACAGCTTCTGGGACAGTCAGGGGATCCAGACATTCTCTGTGCTGGGGGAAAGGGAGCCTCAGAAAGGAGAATGGGGAAGGGAGGGAAATAAACTGAATCAACTGCTGGGGAGATTAAGAATCAGGAGCTGAATCCTGCCCCCCAAATCGTTCTTCAGAAGACGGAGAGGAGGAAAGCAATTTTGCCTCCACATATCATCCGAACACTCAGGGGGAAGAGAGCTACTGCCATGTGCCATTCAGGATGGGTAGGAAGCCAAGCATGAGGTCTGCCAAGAGGATACAACATTCTGACCTGGGTGAGATGAGGCAGAGGAACGAATGGGGCCTTTGTGGGAATTCCAGCTGTTTACATCAACGATGGATGGTTTCTGTATCACTTTAACCAATTCCTCACCTGTGAGGGTGTTCCTCAGGGTCACACTTTCCTCAGAGTTCTGAGAGTCTGGGACCCACAGCTCTTTTCTCCATTTCCTCCAGGAGATCATGTCGGGCTTGGGAACTGGAAAACCTGCTCCCAGGAAAGAAAACAGGCAAGATCAAGGCTTCACAGTTGTGTAGTACCTTACATTTGTCTTTGTTGAATTTCATTTTGTCTGTAGCCCCGTTCTCCAATTTATCAAGAACCCTCCCTAGCTTTGCATTATCTGCAAATTAGATCCATACGCTTTCTATTTCTACATCCAGGTCATTAATAAAGGATGTTAAATAACACCGGACCCAGAACAGATCCCTGTGGAACCCCACTTGAGACCTTTCCCTAATTGGACATCATTCTATTAATAGTTACTCTTTGGTTGCGGGTATTTAACCAATTTTGTATCCACTTGATGATAGTTCTGCCAAGCCCGGATTTCTCCAGTTTACCTGTCAGAATGTCTTGTGGGACTGGGTCAAAAGCCTTGCTAAAGTCCAGGTATATTATGTCCACCACATTTCCCCCATCCACCCAACATTGTCAAAGAAAGAAAGAAAGCTGGTCTGGCAGGATTTGTTCTTGGTAAATCCATACTGGCTGCTAGTGATCACTCCTTCATTCTCCAGGTATTTGCAAATTGAATGTTTTATACATTGCTCTAGTAGCTTTCCAGGTATTGAAGTCAGGCTGACTGATCTATAGTTCCCCGGCTCCAACTTTTAATGATGGCCACTATGTTAGCCCTTCTCCAGTCTTCTGGGACCTCTCCTGTTATCCATGAGTTTGCAAATATTATTGCCAGTGACTGAAATTTCTGCAGCTAGTTCCTTCAGCACTCTGTTGACTTGAACTGATTGAGATTAGTCACAAGATCTATGATGTGTTCTCTATTTATCTTGATCTGCATACTATTGTCTATAGTAACTTCACTAGTCATCTGGTCCTGTTATTTTTTGTGAGAAGACAGAAGCAAAGTAGGCACTGGGCAGTTCTGCCTTCCCATCATCTTCCGTTACCAACTCACCTTCTCCATTGAGCAGCGGACCCACATCATCCCTGATCTTTCTTTTTGTCTGACATACACCTCTACCTTGATATAACGCAGTCCTCGGGAGCCAAAAAAATCTTATCGCGTTATATAGAACTTGCTTTGATCCACTGGAGTGCGCAGCCCTGCCCCCCCCAGAGCACTGCTTTACCGCATTATATCTGAATTCATGTTATATCGGGTTGCATTATATCGAGGTAGAGGTGTATTTGTAGAACTCCTTCTTGTTGTCTCCAACATTCCTTGCCAGCTGTAACTTATTCTTTGCCTTGGCTTTCCTGATTTGGCCCTTACATACACACACACGCTGTTCCCATGTGTATACTTCCTTGGTGATATGCCCCTCCTTCCATTCCCTGCCTGTATCCCTTTTGGTTTTTAGATACTAAAAAGCTTCTTGTGCAGCCCCATTGACCTCCTGTGGCTCTTCTTATATTTCCTTTGCATGGGAATAGCTTGATGTTGACTATCTAGTATTACATCTTTTAGGAACTGCCAGCCCCCTTCAACTTCTTTTCTTCCCAATTAGTCTCTCCATGTGACCTTGCCTAATATTTCTCTGAGTTGGCTGAAATCCACCTTTCTGAAGTCCAGTGTCCTTGGTTTGCTGGTCCTCCTTTCCTTAGGATCTTGAATTCTATCAGATCATGATCTCTTCTTCCCAAGTTCCTGACCACCTTCAGGTTCGCAACTAACTCATCCCTGTTGGTCAAAACCAGATCCAAAAGGGATGACTCCTAGTTGTTTCCTCAACTTTCTGAACCAGAAAACTGTCCTCTATACATGCTAAGAAATTGCAGGACACACTATGTTTTGCTGTATTAGTCTTCCAAGTAGATATCAGGGAAGTTAAAAGCCCCCATCAGTACTAACTCGCAGGTTTGCTAATCCTGTTACCTGTTTGGAAAATGCCTCATCACTTCCTCTTCCTGATTTGGTGATCTATCATAGACTCCCCACCATAACATTGCTATTGTTCTTTTCCCTTTTATCCTCACCCACATACCCCTGGTTGAGAAGCACTGTACTAACTAATTGAGGGCATGTGGACCCCGCCCCCCCGGAGGTATGCAGAGGTCTTCCAAGGGGTACATCAGCTCATCTAGATACTTACTGAGTTTTACAACAGGCTACATAAAAAGCACTAGCGAAGTCAGTACAAACAATTTTCATTCAGACAATGACTTGTTTATACTGCTCTATGTACTATACACTGCAACGTAAGGACAATATTTCCAGTGGATTTATTTTATAATTATATGGTAAAAATGAGAAAGGGAGCAATTTTTCAGTATCAGTGGGCTGTGACACTTTTGTATTTTTATGTCTGATTCTGTAAGCACGTCATTTTTAAGTAACGGGGAACTTGGGGTAGGGAAGTCAAATCAGACTCCTGCCAGGGATACAGTAGTCTGGGAAGGTTGAGAGCCATTACATTAGTATATATCACCTATGCATATAGCTAGCTAAACACTCATACAGTCCCCTGCACTCCCATAGACTATGTATAGACCCAACAACCCTATACATATACAGCTCCTTGCACTTCTGCAGCACCTTCACAAGCTCACATCTGGCAACCTGCTACAGAACAGGAAAGGAGACCGCTGGCAGAGAGGGCAATCCCCCAATAGAGCATGTAGCCCCACATCCAGGAGAAATGATCGATAATGACTCCTGCATATGCACATAGCATAGCCCACACATCGGTAGCACAGACACCATGGCCTATGGAGCCTACTGAGGCACTGGGGACATCTGGTACATTTCTACAGTACATATAGCCACACAGCCCCTGGCATCCCTCTGCAGCACCCACAGTTGCATACATGGGCATCTCCTACTAAGGGCAAGAGGCAAGGGCAAGAGATATTTTTTCCCATGTGAGTGCATACATAGAAGTGTTCCAGCAAGGCACAACACCCTGTGTCTCTCTGTTCCTATAGCTCCTATCCACCTGAGATGCAGAGTGTCTCCTATTTCTATAGCACAGTGGCTCTCAGTGAGGGGTCTGGGGCCGGATGAGGGACCATAAGCAGGTTTCAGGGGCTCTGCCAAGCAGGGCCACTGTTAAGACTCACTGGGGCCCAGGAGAGAAAGCCAAAGACCTACTGCCTGGGTCTGAAGCCCGGGCTCCCTAGCCCTGCCACACAGGGCTGAAGGGGAAACCTGAGCAATGCAGCTTTGCAGGGCCCCTTGTGGCACGGGGCTCTGGGCAATTGCCCCACTTGCTACCCCCCAACGCCAGCCCTGGCTTTTATATGCAGAAAACCAGTTGCTGTGGCACAGGGGGGCCAGGGAGTTTTTACAGCATGTTGGGGGAGGGGCTCAGAAAGGTTGAGAACCCCGGCTCTTGCATCTATAGACCAACACAGCACAGCAGATACTCACATTCACGAGTTCCCATTTCCTTTAAAAAGCTGGGAGGGGGAGGGGAGATTTCTGAATCAGAGCTAGTGTGCCGTGTTTGCCAGGGGCTGCTTCGCTCTCTATGGTCCTTACCTGCTGGCTCCCAAATCCTAATACCTGAGGCACCACAGTTTAAAGAAAATATTTATCCTCGCAATACCCCCGAGTGACAGGAGAGTACCATTCTCCCCATTTGACATGTGGGAAACTGTGGCATCGAGCCTTTAAGCTCTAGGTGATACTAGAGGAGTCACACGAGTATCATAATGTCACCTAGGGGGTCCGGGTTTTTTTACCTATATATTTATGCTGCTATAAACGCAGCCAAGGATGCAGCCATGCCCAAAGAAGCCCCAACCCAGCACAGTCCGGTTAACTTCCCACACCCTAACCTAGCTCTGCATTTCTTTCTCCTGCGCCTCCCCTCCCACCATTATTCTCTCCCCGCCTCCTCTGGCCATTGTCCCTTTCCCGGGGGCACTCGCTTTCCCATAGCTGGATCAGTTCTTACCTGCAGGCTCAAGGGCTGGGTCCAGCCCCCGCAGAAAGTCCCCGGCTGGGCTCTCCCCGCACAGACCGGCTGGGGGAGCAGCGGCGGCTCAGTCCCGGCTCCCGGCTCACAATGGAGGCAGCAACAACTTCGAACAGCTCGGGTTAGGCGCAACTGCAATGCAGGAGCCGCAGTCTCTCAGCCCTGTGGTTACAATGATTCATGATTATGATTATTTGCAAAGCAGACGCACCTAGGAGCCCATATCTCTGCCTCCCCCCTGCCAACACCAGCTACAACCCGCCGCTCTTAGCTGATCCAGCCCCTTCCTGTGCCCCTCGATACCAACCCGGGCTGCAGCCCTCCCTGCGGCTGGGACAGGCTGCAAGCAAGGCCCAGAGCATCTGTCTGCAGAGATTAGGGGTCCCCTGGGGGGAAGTGGCGTGTGAAAGGGCCTACAGCGCACCCGCCCTGCGCGGCATTCCCCTGCTCACCCCCACAGGCTGCAGAACAATCAGATCCTCCCAAAGGGAGGGGGAAATGTGTTGGGATCCGAGCATGCTCAGTAACATCTGCTGAAACCTGCTGCCCTCCGTATCTGCTCCCCGCTATACAGTACATGGGAGCTAAAGGGGGAGGGGGTGTGCGCAGAATTTGTGCATAGGGCAAGACATGCCCAGAGGAGGGTGAAATAGCCAGGTGGAGGGAGGCAGGGCTCGCCGGGCTGAGCCCCAGCACCTCTAGGTTTGGCACTTCTGGGCTGGGCAGTTCCTAGTCCGTCTCCTGGCACCTCTGGGCTTGCGGGTTTCAGCCTTGCCTCCCCCCTGCAGCCACACTCCCTGTGTTCATCCCCCTTAACAATAACCCCCGTGACTCCATGCAAGTCCCTGCACTTTTCCTGCATCCTCTGCCCAGCTCCTCATCTGAGGAGCCCCCTCCACAGTGCACTCCTGTGAGGAGGGTTGGGGAGGGATAGCCTGTCTGTGCTGGACAGGCAGCCCCTGATTTAACAATACACATGAGCTGCCACCTGCTCACTTTACAGATAGATTAACAGAAGGCTCGCACCAGGTCAGTTCAGACAGAGGTGGCAATACTGATGAAATTCCAGCCTCACTGAAAGTGAGGGGAGTTTTCGAACCGGCTACAAGGGAGCCAGGATTTTACTCCAAATCACCAATCTGCTAGAGCTAGATTTTAGCCACTGGGCCAGGCTGCCTTTCAGATTGATTGTTCCACAAATAAGTGCTTTTGTGAGCCTACCTCTAACCATGCATCCGATGAAGTGGGTATTCACCCATGAAAGCTCATGCTCCAATACATCTGTTAGTCTATAAGGTACCACAGGACTCTTTAGTGCTTTTACAGATCCAGACTAACCTGGCTACCCCTCTGATACTTACCTCTAACCAGTTCACCACACCGTCTTCCCAGAGCCCGGGATAGCATTCCTGATCTCCTATTATCTACTGCCACGATTGCTGCTGCTGCTGTGTGTATCTATGTTCCAAACATCCATGTGAGGCTATGGCATGTTTTGGGAGGCAAGTGACGACACAGACCCCTTCACAGAGGATCCTTGCAGCTGATTGGTTATGGTGTCACAGCTAAATATGACTGGTTGCTCTTGGTGCTGTTAACTTTTGGTAGTTTGTCCAGCACCATTGGGCTCTTTACCTGGAATCTCAGCACTGTCAAACAGATGAACTTCCCAAATGCATGGAACACATGATAGTCAAATGATACCAGGGCGTATGTGGGGAATGGGCATCAACCATGGGTCTTGCTGGATAGTTCATTTATCTGTGGTATCCGCCTCTGGGAGCGAGAGTCTGGTAAATACCTTGAGCCCTATTCCTATCTGTTAGGGCTGGGCAAATCTGGAGCTGGAAATTTGGCTCCAGGATGAACCCCCCAGCAAATCCCAGAAAATCCCCTACCTGAGTTGTCTCCACTGCAGCCACTGGGAGGAAGGGATGGTCGGGAGCTAAACATGAACGTTATGTGCCACCTGTCAGGATGAGAAGGGGGTTTGGGGGACTTCAGAAGGGGCTTTCAGGGTTACAGTAACCAGACAGCTTTCACAGAGCACTATACATTTATTTTAGGACAAAAACATTACAGAGAACACACATCATAAAACAACCACTAGTCTGTGTGCATGCTAGCTTATCAGCTGTCAGCCATCTTCCACAGGGAGACCCTCTTAGCTTTCCAGTCCTTCCAGCAGGGTTTTGCCCTCTTGGCTACTATCTCATAACAAGAGATTTCAATCAGTTCAGGCTGGCCCTTTATACCTCAAGCTCCTTCTCTGACTCATGGGCCTCCTGAACCTGGTCAGAGCCAGTCTATGCAATTCATCCCAGGAGGTGGTGCTGCTCTTGGGCTGTTTACCTGCCCTGGCATCTTCAGTAATTAACCACCACTAGATTTAGTTCCTGGAGAAGCTCAGTTATCCATTCTCCTCCCCCCCCCACCCCTCCCATGGGGCAATCTTACAATCCCTACTTCCCAAAGGTACATACAACATTTACAGATACAAAATGCTGATTGCACATATTACAATAGTTTTTTACGTTTCCATGCTTCCAAGGCCTTGCATCTGTCATGGAGAGTGTTAGATTAAAGCTGCCTCCTTCGGTCTCCTGCTGCAGGACTAATGAAAAGCAATTCTTTCTTTTGTTAGCCTCAAGATTTGAGTACCTGTGGTATTCATTCGATTTGAAATTGGTTACAAAAAACCCCAGCATTGTTAATCCAGTGATGTATTGACTCAATCTCAGTTGTAAATTTGAAACAATACCATGATCAACTCCGTCTGAGCTGAGTGAAGTTATAGTAGTTTTAGCCTGTTATAGGTTTGTTTAATCTACATATTTGCTTGATTATATTTTCTAATAAAACCCATGCAAAGGACACAGCACTCGCTTGTTTTTTTCAAATTGCAGTGTGGTCCAGAAACACGAAAAAGGTAAATTAGCCAAGTCCTCTGAGAGCTGCATGGCCCTCTCCTGAAATTAAACCTTTAATCCTCACAAGAGATGTCAGCAGAAGGGCTGGGGAGTAAGTGATTCCTCCTCAGGAAGGAAACTGAACAGGTCTGGGGAAATTTTCCCCTGGCCCTAGAGCCCAAAATTTAGGGAAATTCCTGGGGGACCAAGACAGACAAGGAATGTTTTATAAGACATTTATTTGGGCAAAAAAGAAACCTACTGAGGTAAAAATGTCAAAGAGACAAAGACTCCCTGAAACTTGAAACAGACCCATGACAGCCCATCTCCCTGAACCTCTGTCCACAGAGGGGAGAATCCCTTCCCAGGAAGCTATTTCAGGCATAATCCCCTGCCTGAAAACATGGACAAGGGACTCTAGCTAACTCAGGAAAACCATCCCTCAACAGAGAGAGCTGGGAAGGGGCAGGAGAGTGTCAGAGAATAATACAATACAATACAAATAAATTGAGCATCACTCTGACATCCTGTCGCTTCAGATCAGCAGCTCTTGCTGTTTTATAACTAATTGTAAGTGAGTAGTTGTAAGCAAGACATGAGAAGTAATTCTTCCACTCTACTCCAGTTGAGGCCTAATCAGCGTGGAGTAATATGCCCAGCTCTGGATGCCACACTTCAGGAAAGATGTGGACAAATTGGAGAAAGTCCAGAGAAGAGCAACATAAAATGATTAAAGGTCTAGAAAACATGACCTATGAGGGCAGATTGAAAAAATTGAGTTTGTTTAGTTTGGAAAAGAGAAGACTGAGAGGGGACATGAGAACAGTCTCCAAGTACTCAGAAGGTTGTTACAAGGAGGAAGAAAATTTCTTCTTCTTAACCTCTGAGGACAGGATAAGAAGAAATGGGCTTAAATTGTAGCAAGGGCGATTTGGGTTGGACATTAGGAAAAGCTTCCTGTCAGGGTGGTTATGCACTGGAATAAATTGCCTAGGGATGGCTGTGGAATCTCCATCCTTGTCTAACCTGCTCTTAAAAATCTCCAAACACCTGTTAGAGATGGTCTACTTGGTCCTGCCATGAATGCAGTGGGCTGGACTAGATGATTTCTCAAGGTCCCTTCCAGTTCTATGATTCTATAAACTACAGTCCTGCAGGACCTCTCGCTGCTCCCTTCAAAAACATCCCCCTGCCCTCACCCCGAGGGGCCTTAGGAGCTGCAGGGACAACTCAGACGCAAACTATAGGAGGATTTTTGCCTTTTCTCTACATTGGAAAGTGTGTGTGTGAAAGCCACAGAAATGTCTCCCCAGTGATACCATCACCTGCTCCCCCGCAACCAAGTACCCAGTGTTTCCTCCTCCCCTGCTCATCACCGACCCCCTGCCCTCCCCAAAACCCAGACCAGCCACCAACCTGCTACCTTTACCCAGACCATCCTCAGATGAAACATGCTTCCAAAGGGAAGAGACCCATTGCCCCACAGGGAGAGCTCCCAAAACCTTCTACGCTGTGTGCACTTTCTGGTGGGACTTCAGCGAATCCTTCCCTTTGTAGCTTTTCCCACAGACAGAACATTTATAGGGTGTCTCTGCTGAATGGATTCTCTGATGTCTAAGGACTCCCCAGCTCTGACTGAAGCTTTTCCCGCATTCAGAGCAGTTATAGGGCTTCTCTCCTGTGTGGATTCGTCGATGTCTAATAAGTTGGGAGCTGTTACTAAACCTTTTCCCACAGTCGGGGCATTTATAGGATCTCTCTCCGATGTGGATTCTTTGATGTACGATGAGGCTGAATCTTTGTTTGAAGCTTTTCCCACATTCGGGGCATTTATAGGGTGTCTCTCCTGTGTGGATTCTCTGGTGTGAAACCAGGTTTGAGCTTTGAGTGAAGCTTTTCCCGCACTCAGGGCATTTATAGGGCGTCTCTCCTGTGTGAAGTCTTCGATGTTTACTAAGGTCTGAGCTCCGCTTGAAGCTCTTCCCACAGTCGGGGCATGTATAGGGTCTCTCCCCCGTGTGGATTCGTCTATGTGAAATAAGGGATGAGAAATTAGCAAAACATTTTCCACACTCAAGGCAGCTATAGGGCCTGTCTCCTGTGTGGACTGAGCGATGGGAAATAATGTCTGAGTTCAGCGTGAAGCTTTCCCCACAGTCAGGGCATTTATAGGGTCTCTCCCTCGTATGGATTCTCTGATGTACCAGGAGGTTTGATATCTGAGCGAAGCTTTTCCCACACTCTGGGCAGTTATACAGTTTCTCTTTCATGTGGACTCGTGGTTGGACCATGATTTCACTAGGATCCTCCAAACTTCTCCCTTGGCAAGTGGATTCATCCTCTCTCTTCTTTTGCTGGTTGCTCTTCTGCCTCTCTGACCTGCGCTGAGTCTCATGGCCTTCTTCTCGCTCAGGACTCAAGGAAACATCCCCTTTGGATCTTCCCGATACTCTCCCACATGGTTCCACTTGCTCAGGACCTGCCTGCTGTGGATTCTCTTCCTGGTTCTCACCCACTATTCCATCACCTGCTGGGAAAGAGAATCCAGACATGAAATGTTCCCTCTGCTATGGAGAAAGGAACCCTCAGAAAGGGGAACAGGAAAAGGGGGAACAAACCAAAATAACTGCTGGGGAGACTGAAAAGTCAGAAGCCAAATCCCCCACCCTTACTTAAAAAAAAACCCTTCCCCAGAAGAGTGGAGGGGACCAATTCTGCCTCCACAGCCTGTCTGAACACTTAATGGCAAGGGAGCGACTGCCTGGCCTCAGGGTGGACGGGAAGCCATAAGCAATACCTGACATGAGGATACGATGCCTGCTGAGGACTTGGGTTAGATGAGGCTGAATACTGGGGCGTGCATGAAGCCTTTATGGGAATCCCAGCCACTCACTCCAGTGACCGCTAATTTCTGCATCCATTTCACCAGCTCCTCACCTGTGTTCATGTTTTAAGAATCGCCCTTTCCTCAAAGCCCCGGAGATTTGGGATTCACGGCTCTGCCTATGGTTCTGGCTGGGAAATCACATTAGGTTTGGGAAACTGGAAAAATCTGCTCCATAGAAAGAAAAACAGGTGAGACTAGTTAGTCGGAGACAGCGTCATTTACAGATATCTTGAGTGGGTGGGAAAATATTCCTGGAGACCCTTTTGCGGGGTCAGATGGTTCCTGAGAGATGAGCGGCTCCCACAGGGAGCTCTACACACTGGGGGATGTTCTGACTCTGGCACGGAAGTTGTGCCATCTCTTACCCCTTTCTGAACCTGCCAAGACCAGAGCCCTATCCCAGCATGGACCCAATCCTGGGAAGGCAGAGACACGCAAAAATCTGTGCACCTTGGTTTAAAAACACAGTGAGGTACATACACCCTATCTGCCCCATTCCCTCCTACTTTAATATTGCTCTTAAACCAGAAAGTTTGGTCTCAGGAAAAAAGTTTCCAAAAGAAGCCCATGCAGAATGCAAGGAGCACAGAACACGCTGCCTTGAAAACTGCCTATGGCAGGGCTCGAACACACAGTGCCTGGGTCAGGGTCCATAACCACAGTACACCCCCTGTCACTGCCTGGAAAGCCTCTGGCTTCAACTGTGTACAGGTCTTGCTGCACATGTGAATTTCACTCTGCTAAGGGCATCACTTTGGCACATGCCGACCTGATGTTCCAGACTCTAATGTTAATAACTTTTTCAATACGGCTTCCCCAAAAGGGCATTGGGTGCCATGTACGAGCTGAAATAAACCCCAGGTGACGGAGATCAATTTGAGGAGTGGTTAGTGCCCTAGGTGTGCAAAAAAACATGGTAGTTGAATGAGACGAGGGTTTTTTTGAGTAAAATATTGCTGGGGGAGGGGGGCAGTCAGGAAATCCTTGCTCAAATGATCCTAGATTTGAACACTATCACTAACCTAGTACCTGTATGAGGCTCAGAAAATTTCAGGACAATCTGCAGACTGATTGTATCGCTCTCAGAATACAGCAGCACCTCAGAGTTATGAACACCAGAGTTACAAATAGATCGGTCAACTACTCACCTCATTTGGAACTGGAAGTATGCAATCAGACAGCAGCAGAGACAAACAAATAAATACAATACAGTTCTGTGTTAAATATAAATTACTAAAAAAAATAAAGGGAAACCAGCATTTTTCTTCTGCATAGTAAAGTTTCAAAGCTGTATTAAGTCAATATTCAGTTGTAAACTTTTGAAAGAACAACCACAATGTTTTGTTCAGAGTTAGGAACAACCTCTGTTCCTGAGGTGTTCATAACTATGAGGTTCTACCGTAGCCCACTGTTACACAGAAAATGATGCTCAACTCTAACAACAGCAGAGTTGTCGGTCTGCTATATTTCAGGTTAGTCGCATTCAATTTTCATTTTGTTACAATTCTGATGGATAACATTAAAATAAATATCAAAGCATATTTTCAGATTTTTATCTATTTATATTTTCACAGTGGTATAAAATTGGGGATGGTGGTCAGGCAATTATTTAAAGACAGCAGATAGGGTCACAGAATATGAGGGTTGGAAGGGAACTCAGGAGGTCATCTAATTCAACCCCCTGCTCAGAGCAGGACCAATCCCCAGACAGATTTTTACCCCAGTTCCCTAAGTGGTCCCCTCAATGCAAAGTTGAACTCACAACCCTAGGTTTAGCAGTCTGATGTTCAAACCACTGAGCTATCCCTCCCCCTTGTTCAGGCTCCAGAATGTAGAGCTTTCAAAAGTCCCATGTACCTTTCTTTTTCTCTGTCTGAGCTTGTCCAGCTACAGTGATCGCAGGATCCCGGCTACCTCGTCTCTGGGGAAAGCTCTTACCCAAGCTTTATGTAAAGAAAGAGACTTGATCACAATGCTGGGAAAATGCCTGGTCACTTCACCACAGTACAGACCTTGCCCCAGACCTGGAGAAGAGCTCTGTGCAGCGCCAAAGCTTCTCTTTCCCCTCAACAGAAGTTGGCCCAATAAAAGTTCTCCCTCCCCCACCTTGGCTCTCTAAACCCATAAAGACACTTTCACCAACTGCTAGAAAGGAACCGAACTAACACAGCCGCTTTGGGGGACGGGGATCCCCCTGACACTGTCCCAAGGGCAGCGCATCCCCCCAGCAGCGCGGGGACCAGGCAGAGGCAGGAACAGGCTTTTCCTCTCTCTGCTCCGCCCCTTCTCCCCAGGAAAGTCAGTGTGCCCCGGGCTGCTGCAGGGAATGGGCTGGGCAGGCCTGCGACCCGGGACCTCCCACCCCACTGATCGCTCCTGCTGCCCCTGTCTCCCTCCTGCCCCCTCCCCTCGGGCTGGATGACTGGGTGCCTGGCCCGGCCCGGGGCGTTCGCTCCCCGGAGCTGGCTCGGCTCCTGCAGGCGCTCAGGGGGGCAGAGCTGGGGGTCGGGGGTCAGGGAGGGCAGCAGCTCTGGGACTCGCAGACCCCCTCCCCTCCGGAGCAGAGCTGGGGCGAGGAGGGGCCGTTGGTGCAGAGTCACTTTCCTGCCCAGCCCCAGCCCCAGCCCCAGCCCCAGCCCTTCCCCCGGGTCTCTCCCCTCACCTGCAGGCTCCGGCTCAGGGGCTGGTGTCGGCAGATCCCGGAGCTGCCCCAGGGGCTGGTTCCAGCCCCCGCAGAAAGTCCCCCCGGCTGGGCACAGAGGGGGTCAGTACAGGTCTCTCCCCGCACAGACCCGCTGGGCAGCAGCAGCGGCTCGGCCCAGGCTCACAATGGAGGCGGCAGCAGCCGCAGTTTTTTCTAGCAGCTGCGATCACTGACCAGTCAGGAGCCGCGCGCTCCTGCTCTCGCTGGGATTGTGGCCGCATCTGGGAGCCCTAAACTCTCGCCTCTGCCTGCACCGGATACAACCGCGCTCAGCTGAACCAGCCGTTTCCTGTGCCCCTGGATACCAGCTCGGGCTGCAGCAGCTGGGACCAAAGCCTGGGCTCAAGCATCTCTTTGCAGTGAAATGTCCTAAAGCTAAAGCCCTTTCAGGCACCTCCCCCATCCGCCTTCAGGCCTGGCAGGCTGCAAATTAACATCCATGGTTCACATCAGGTCTTTTGAGCCCCCCCTCGGAGATCTGGAAAAGTCACATTTGCGCAGGCTGCTGCCCTCTCTGGCCATGGGACTCTGCTCCCTGCTCTAAGAGGAGGGGTGGGTGGATAGCGGGGCAAAGGAGGAGACGGCTCTGGGTTAAGGAGGGGCAGAGGGGAGAAAAGTTGCCGCACATAGGGTGTGTCATCTGCAGTGGCAGTCAACATGAGTTGTGGGCAGAGGTGCCCTGAGCCAGAGCAAGTGGGGCCTGCTCCCCGCCCTTCTGATTGCAGTCCCCACCCCACACCTCTTGCTGGGGGAAATGGTGTAGGGGTGTGGGGGGGCTTGCCCTGCCCCATCTGCCTGGCACTCCTGCCATGGAGCAGGATCAGGGCGCGGGGGCTTCCCTCACTCCCTGGAAGGAGTGCCGGGCAGGCAGAGAAGGCTGGGGTGTGGGGGTGCCCATTTCCCCCAACCCTCAATTGGCCATGGCCCCTGGGCTCAGGCTCTGTTTGCCCAGTGGCTAAACCACCACTGATTGTGGGGGGGCAGGCAGAGGGGCTTGTGTTTCTCTCAGGATGGTTTACCTCAGCTCCCCTGTGCTATAGTGTTAGAGGAACAGTGTAGCTAAAATTCATGATCATTTTCACATATGTTTTTGGTGTTTAAAAGAGGGGTGGGGTTTTTTTTTGTTGTTTTGGGGTGGCAAGTTATGTGCATGTGACATGTTCACACTAGGCCTCATAGCAGCTCAGAAATTGGTCAGATCTGCTCTTATGATTTTCTGATGAGTGCTCCCTTTCCTGTAATCCACTGGAAGTGGAATTCCACTCCATTGACTTATTTTAAAAATGGTATTTGTATTACTCCGATTGTCCTTAGCACTCCATTTACTTGGGTAAACATAGTGCAGATGGATCTCATTGTGTTATTTAATGTATTGTTTTAATGGGAAAATGATGGGGAAATGATCATTCTTTGATGCTTGTAGCTAAGCAATCACAGCTCAAAGTGTCTTTTAGTATAACATTTCCTATGTTCTGATTATGGTTTTGTAACATACCACTTTTATTTCAAATTGGTTCTTTGTATTTTTCCTATAGCACAAGTTTATCTTTTGCTGTCACAGGACTTCAGTGCTGTCTGATTTCCTGGGTTACCATCAAAATTTCTTCCATTTCCTTTGATCCACCAATAACATCTGCCTTTCTCAGTCAGTTTTGCTTCTTTCTCCAGTGAGGAGATTGTTTACATTGGAGAGTTTTACCCGTTATACAGTCATAGAATCATAGAATATCAGGGTTGGAAGGGACCCCAGGAGGTCATCTAGTCCAACCCCCTGCTCAAAGCAGGACCAATCCCCAACTAAATCAAATCAGTCCTAGCTATACTGATAAATTCCTCATGTGGATACTCTTATTCTGGAATGAGTGGCTTTTTTGTTTGGTAGTCTTAATGCCATTCCCAAAAGACATAAGTTAAACCAAAAAAGGCCCTTCTTCCAGAATATGAGCATCCATAGGGACTTATATCAGTATAACTGTACTGGTTTAAACACACACAGGATTATCAACTCCAAATCTTCAAAAATCATGAGTCAGGCTCACCAAAAATCACGAGATTGGCTTTAAATATCATGAGATCATGTGAAAATAATAACTTTGGGGTTCTTTTTATTTGCCTTCTGCTTTTTGAGCCATTAGAGTGCACTGGGGTCACATTTTGAAGCTTTCTCCACAGCCATGAGGGCTAGAAACTTCATTCTTCTTTCAGAAGGAAGGCTGAAATCATCACATTTCCACTTGCCTCCAGGAAATCAATAATTACCATGAGACTCATGACAAAACCATGAGCATTGCCAACACTGCACATATAATCTTAAACCAAACTTTCCCATGTAGACAAAACATTAGTGCTTTTTCATGTCACCACTTGTGGTAGAACTTACTTCCCAAATATTGACTAACGACACTGTCCGGTCTTATCTGAAGTACCTCTCAAAGGCAAATTTCTCCTGTAATTTCTACTAAATATAAACATTTGTATTTAGCTACCTATACATGATAATGATATCAATGGGAATACTTGTACGTGGTATAAGCCATCCCCACAATACCACTCTACTTTCTGGAGCTGGTAATAGTGGGAATGGATCGGTGTCATAATAAGTAGACACAAGGAAGTTTCATTACCTGTGTTGTGCTCCACAGACTTGCATTCCAGAATTTATCTGCACGCCCTCTATGACAGTCAGGGTCCAGATACCACAAGGGGAGAAGAGAAGGGTTAAACTGAACCGTTACATTAATTGATTGTATACTATGTCATTGTATTATACACATAGATCAAGTAAGGGCTTTTATGAGAGCTTATAATGTTCTGAACTAGATAGGCATTGTGAGCTCTGTATCCAGACCATGATTATGACTGTACGTATTTGTGCATATAGAATACTTATGCTCAAAAACTTCAGCTCCGCCTCAGAACAGGACAGGGAGCAGTCAGGGGCTCCTCCCAAGCCCATTGTTCACACAGAACCAATTCCAAGCGCCCACCCCTTATCCAGCCCAGAAAAAGACAACGATGGATCATTAGAGTTAATAGGAAGACACAGGCTAGAAGTTCCCCTCTCTGAATAGTCACAAGTCACCGGGCCAGGAGGGAAAAGAAAAGGCAAAAGCTTTTAAAAACTGAGGGCTGGTCTACACCAAAAACGTACAATGGCATAGCTTTATCGCTCAGGGGTGTGAAAAATCCACATCACTGAGCAACAGAGGCCTCGTGTACACTATACAGTTTTGTCAGCAAAAGGCAGCTTTTGCCAACAAAACAGTGGAGGTGTACACACTACAAAGCTACTTTTGTCAGCAAAACTCTGTAGTGTAGACAAGGCCATAATTAAGCTGACCTAACCCCTGGTGTAGACAGCGCTAGGTGACGGAAGAGTTCTTCCATTAACCTAGCTGCCGTCTCTTGGGGAGGTGGATTAACTCCAGCGACAGGAGAACCCCTCTGTGCTGCTGCAGCATTTTAAACTTGGACATAGTCTGAGATTTTCATCCAGAAACTGGAGGGCAGTCTCCTGGTGGGAGGTTGTCTGTGAATGCTAGATTCCCCCCACATGACAATGGAGTAGAGTTAGGGTTGCCAGGCGTCTGTTTTTTGACCAGAATGCCTGGTCAAAAAGGACCCCTGGTGGCTCCGGTCAGCACAGCTGACTGGGCCATTAAAAGTCCAGTTGGCAGCACAGTGGAGCAGGCAGTCTCCATGCCTGGCTCCACTTTGCTCCCAGGAAGCGGCTGGCATGTCCCTCCGACTACTAGGTAGAGGGGCAGCTGGGGGAGCTCCTCTTGCTGCCCCTGCCCACAGGCATCACCCCAAGTGGCAGCTCTGCAGCTCCCATTGGACGGGAACCATGGCCAATGGGAGCTGCGGAGGTGGCAAATGCGGGCAGGGGCATCCTGAATTGCTCCTTAGCCACCCCTCTGCCTAGGAGCTGCCTGAGGTCAGCGCTGCCCAGAGCGTGCACCCTGAACCCTCTTTCATGCCCCAACCCCCTTTCCCAACCCAGAGCCCCCTCCTGAACCCCAAACCCCTCATCCCTGGCCCAACCCCAAAGCCCACAGCTGGAGCCCTCACGCATCCTGCACCCCAACTCCCTTTCCCAGCCCAGAGCCCCCTCCTGCACCCCAAACCCCTCATCCCCAGCCCCACCCTAGAGCCTGCACCCCCAGCCAGAGTCCTCACCCCCTCCTGCACCCCAATACCCTGCCCCAGCCCAATGAAAATGAGTGAATGAGGGTTGGGGAGAGCAAGCAATGGAGGGGGGTGGAGTAAGTGGGGGTGAGGTCTCTGAAAACGGATGGGGAAGGAGCGAGGCCTCAGGGGGCAGGGCATGGGGCAAGGCTGTTTGGTTTTCTGCAATTAGAAAGTTGTCAACCCTAGATACAGTGGGAAAATATTCAAAGACAATAAGTAACTTGTCTGAGAAAAGGGACTTTATCGAATATGGAAGTATAAAGGTTGCATCTTGATGTTTAATTTCTGTGTAACTAGTATACATTTGCTTACCTAGACTGGCTCATCTTCGAATCTGTGATTTTTCTATTACATAAACTTTTCATTTATTTTTATCCCAAGCAAGTGTCTGCTGTGTAAACTATGTGGAGTGCGTGTCCCAAAATATGCTGGTATCTGGAGATACAAACCAGAGGGGGAAAGTCTCTGTTTCTGATAATTGGAGATCCTAGTTTTCCATGATAAGCCCCCCAAAATTCTCTGATAAAAAAATCTACATTTTTCTGCTATTAAATGAAATGTTGAACTTCAACTTCCCTAGCCACAATATATAAATAGATAGTCACAGCTATCTATCTATAGATATTGAGCACAATGTTTTATTGATATACAGTAGAACCTTCATTATCCACTGCCCATATTAACTGAAACACCAGTCGCCCAAGGCTGATAGTGGTGGGACTTGGGCAGTCAGCCCCCAGGAGAATTTGGCTTGGGTGGTCAACCCCGGACAACTGGGCCTCAGGTGGTCAGCCTGCGCCCTGGGCAGCTGGTGGTTTGGTTAACATGGAGAGCCAGATAATGGAGGCTCGGCTAAAGGAGGTTTTTCTGTATATATTTTTATTTTTTCACAAAAATGGAAAAACTAAAGATGCTCTAAAAATGCAAATCCCACTTTTTCCCCCCACAAAGGGATTTCTAGGATCCCTGATGGTAATTAAGAACTTGGGGAGGACGGATTTGGGTAGAGTCAGGACTAGAAGGGCTATTGGTGTCACCCCGCTAGGGGTAATGAGGCTGTTGGAAGCCGGGGTGAGACCTTACGCTTGTCGGCTGGCTGCTGGTGTCAGGGAATTGAACACTAGCTGCACAGCAAAAAGGCCCCAAGGTTACAGGGCAGGTGGGAACAGAACCGCTTACTGGTCTGGGTGTTCCCCACAACCCTGCACACTCCCAATGCTTTCACTCTGCTTGGTGTAGCCATAATTAAAAGGGGGAGGGATCACAGTGGGAGCAGGTTGGCAGAGCTGCCACTGCTGCGATATGAGGAGAGGTGTGTGTGTATTTTGAAGGACCAGCCAGGTTTCGTTTCAGCTCTGAGTTCTGTAGGCTGGGTCAGCAGCGGTGCATCAGGGTGTCTTCCTGCCATGAGGGGGCTGTCTGCAGTCTGGTGGCAGGCCTCACTGTGGTCTCCCCAGGGCTCAGTGAGGGGTCAATGAAGGCTATGTCTCAGGAGAACAACTCAGCATGGGTGATGCAAGATGCAAGAAGTCTCATGCAGCCAGATCGGTGCTGGTGAAAGTTATGCTCAAACTTTGGCTGGCCGCACCTTTAAACTTGTAGATAACCACAGAAAGTAACTGCATGGTCACAGCATTTAAACAAAGGCCTCGACTTGGCACAAGATTTCTGGGGTAGGGCAGAGGTGCTCCTCTTTTGTCCCAGAATCACCTAGCATTCCCTCTGGGATGAAGCAGGCAAGCCTTCGTAGCTTTCAGCCCTCTGAAGAAGTAAATTTTTTATCATACCCAGGCCTAGGGCGACCAGACAGCAAGTGTGAAAAATCGGGATGGGGGTCGGGGGTAATAGGAGCCTATATAACAAAAAGACCCAAAAATCGGGACTGTCTCTATGAAATCGGGACATCTGGTCACCCTACCCAGGCCTGCGGGGGGTTTTCCCTAGGCAAGGAGACATCAGGGTGCTGTCATCTCCAGCAGGGGACAGAGAAGCCCTGACAGACCCTATCTGAGGAAGGTAACCTTAGCACGTCTAGGATGGTTTGTGTGGCATAGGGGCAGTGCTCTGAGTATAAGTAGCTCCTGTTATCTATTCCTGACCTAAAGCCAAGCTTTGCCCTAACAAAGAGAAGGTGTTATACTTTGTTCTGCACTGATTATGTGCTCTGTTCCCAAAGGGTTCTGGAGCACATGTAAACATACATATTAGTGTGTGTTATGGCTTGCTGGGGCATCAGGAAAAGAGGGAAGAGTTGACGATTATATCAGTTTCAGTTTTGCTATGTTCTATATTCTGGAAGGGCGCAAAACACCACTTGAAACCTTTAACTCTGCATTCAATGTATGAGGTACTTACCGATCAAACAAAGCCAGAGCCACAACCTGGTAAGCCGTCACCTCCCCACTTAATAATAAGTTAACAGCATGATTACAAAAGGTCACGTCAGATACAGCTGGGAATAGTAAAATGGTGGTAAAATCCTGGCCTCACTGAAGTTTCAGGGAGTTTTGCCACTGACATAAATGGAACCAGGATTTTACTTCAGATCTCTCGTTCTCTAAACCCAAATTTTAGTCACTCAGCCGGACTGCCTTTCTGATCCATTCTTCCACATATAAGTACTTTGGTTAGCCTACCTCTGACCAGAACATCACACTGTCTTCTCAGATTCAGGGATAGGATGCTTGAGCTTCAGTTTTCTACAGCTGCTGGCTGCGTCCAGTTTCCAGAAGTCCACGAGAAGCTGCAGCATGTTTCAGCAGACAAGTGGGGATCCAGACTCCTTCCCGGACGTCCCCTTCAGCTGACTGGTTTTGGTGTCACAGCTAAATGTGACAGGTTGCTCATGGTGCTGTTAGTTTTGGCAACTTAAATAGTGACAAAATAATAGAGACAAGGGCTCTCCTGAGGCATATCACAGCATCTCATGCTCTTTGAGAGGGCTGATGCAGCCTGGAATGGCGTTCTGACTATAAGGATAGTTAAGCAGTGGAACAGGTTACCCAGGAAGGATGTGGTATCTCTGTCATTGGAGGTTTTTAAAGGAAGGTTGGACAAACGCTTGCCAGGGATGGTCCAGGTTTACTTGGTCTTGCCTTAGCACGTGGGGCCGAACTAGATGGTCGCATGAGGTCCCTCCCAGCCCTACACTTCTATGATTCTGTTATATCCCTTTCCCCTACCCTTTCCCTGTCTTGACCAGTTAGAGTGTAAGAGCTTAGAGTTAGGGACGATTGACTACTCTGTAAAGCACCTAGCACAATGAGTCCTCGGTCTCAAATGGCCCTAGACATTCCTAGAATAAACATGATTAATTAATAAAAACCTTAACAGTGACCTCAGTGCAGTTAAAGCAGATGAACTTCTCAAATGCCTGGCACATGGGACAGTCAGACATGACAGTCCATTGCTACAAGGGTGTATGCAGGGACTTGGTGATTCCCATCTGCCTTGCCAGGAAGTTCCTCATTTATCTGTTGTATCAGCCCTTAGCTTTTAGACCTCTCTGGCAGCGAGAGTCTGGTGAATACCTCGAGCCCCATTGAAACCTGCTGGAACTTGTTAAATCTGGTATGGACTTTTGGCTCCAGGACAAACCCCTTCAGCAGTCCCCTGAAAATCCCCTACCTGAGATGGTTCTACTACAACCATTTCCCTTTCCCGTCCCTGGGGAGATAGGATGACCTGGATCAAAACATGGATGCTATTCTGCAGCCTGTCAGGAGCCTGGTCTACACTATGCGTTTATACCAAATTTAGCAGCGTTAAACTGAATTAACCCTGCACCTGTCCACACAACGAAGCCCTTTATTTCGATATAAATTGCTCTTAAAACAGATTTCTGTACTCCTCCCCGACAAGGGGAGTAGTGCTGAAATCTGTATTGCCATTTCGAATTAGGGTTAGTGTGGCCACAATTCAACGGTATTGGCCTCCGGGAGCTATCCCACAGTGCACCATTGTCTCCGCTCTGGACAGCAATCTGAACTCGGATGCACTGGCCAGGTAGACAGGAAAAGCCCCCGTGAACTCTTTGAATTTCATTTCCTGTTTGCCCAGCATGGAGAGCTGATCAAGCACAGGTGACCAAACGCAGAGCTTCAGCACAGATAACAATGCAGTCGTCCTGAGAATTTGAAAAAAGAGCTCCAGCATTAGATCACACGGGAGGTACGATCATGCTAGTGTGGGAGAGGATTTCTGTGCTAAGGACTCCGTCAAATGATAGAAATTGAAAGAAACATTTGAAAAAAATTCTCCAAGGCCATAATGCAGAGAGGCCACACCAGGGACTCAGTACAGTGCCGTGTGGAAAGTTAAGGAGCTCAGACAAGCCTTCAGAAAATCAAAGAAGCAAGAACGGAAGTCCGGGCGGCAGGCCGTAAACATGCCGCTTCTATGCTGAGCTACATGCAATTCTAGGGGGGTCCGCCGCCTCCTACGACCTACCCTTGGCCGTTGGATTCCGAGGCCGGGGTGGTAATCTCAGCCAGCTGAGGATTTGCGGACGGGGGAAGATGGAGAGGAGGAAGAGGAGACGAGCATGCAGAGGCACACAGCACTCTGTCTCCCAACAACCAGGAGTTCTTCTCACTCTGATGGAATTACCCATCCACCGACGCTACCCACAGCCACTTCCAAGACAATTGAAGCCATGGAAGGGACGTCTGGTGAGTGTACCTTTGGTAAATATAAACACATATGGGTTTTAAGAGCAAAGGCGTTTTTTAATAATTTACATTTGCCCTTGAGGATTGGATGGCATTCGCGCCAGTACCAGTCACTGGAAACCAGATCATGTTCAACAGTACTTGGGGATTGGAGCGGAATCCCTTAAGGGAGCATCTCTCATGAAGCCCTTCCTGGAGGTACTGTCCAAACAGCGCTTCTGAACAAGCAAGTTTTCTGGCTAGGGGCCAACCTTATAGAGTCCATTCCTCCATGGAAGGAACTTGACCACATGGCCATCAAGCTAGTCGTGTATCTAACTGACATGCATGGGACAAGAGCCTAAGCTGCGTATGGCCGGTGTTTGCTGGCATCAAACAACATCCGTTCTTTATCTCGCTGTGTTATCTTCAGGAGAGTGTTACCATTCATGGGAACCTGTTGAAAATTGGAATTTAATTAAGGGAACAGAGATGGCCATTCCTACTGGGCTGTTTGCCTGTGCTTAAAAGAAATCCTTCCCTGCAGGTAGCCAACCAGAGGGAAGGGGGGGCGGTGATTGGCGCTCGAGCTTTTTTCACGTTTGGCTATCAGGACTTCCCTGCTACCAGCCACATGGTGGGGGCGGGAGAAAGGGGTGTTCTAGCAGCCTGACCCAGGGGCCCCAAATGAATACCCAGCCCAACATCTTACAGGGCGGGCCAGCGGAAGGCCTCTGGAACGGTAAAGCAATAATCCCAGAGAATTGATGGGGGGGTTCGGTGCTCCAAATCCGCAACGTTCAAATTTATTCCGAGAGAGGGCTACACTAGACAGCACTCAATCGAGCTGGGCCTCAGAGACACCTTAATGTTTCACAGGATACGGCTACATAAGAGCGCGAAGCGGGACTGGGATCTCCCTAAATAAACTCCCGATTATCAAGAGGAGCGTTCGAACAGCGATAAGGCCGAAAGAGGCAGATCGCCGCACACAATACCCCCATTGCTATGCCAAGCCGAATTAAGGGCTCCCTGGACCCCTGTGCAATTCTCCTGTGAGATCTCTATCCAAAGAGGCCACCAACCCATTTCCAAAGAGGGCGGCCAGGCACAGCTCCAATAGAGGGGCACTCGCAGACACAATGTGACCTCCTCCTCAATCATTACACAGGAGGCGAGGATAAGGAAGAGGCCAAAGAGAAGATGAATAGAGCATTTTGCATCTTAATATTGAGTGCCGCGACTACTGGTGTTAGAGATCTCCACAGAAAGCAGTCCAAGGGAGAGCAAAAGACACCTCTCACGGTCACGAGTGCGTACCAGGCCACAGAGGGCCATTCGCGGATACAATTCCGACTTCTCGCAAGGATCTCCCAACTATCACTCCAGGCGGCGCTCTCGCAGATTTACCCAAATAGCAAATGTCACATGCTGCTTCTTTCCTGTTATACAACGCTGTCCAAGGGCCCTACACCAGAACAGCGAATACCAATTCTCTGGATTATTGCTTTACCCCTCCCCCACCGTGTGGCTGGTACATGAAGATCCACTGCCTAAACACCCCCCTTTCCCCCGCCCCCACATGTGGCGGTAGCAGGGAAGATCCCTGATAGCCATAACGTGAAAAAGCTCAGCGCCAACACACTCCACCCGCCACTCTTCCTTCTTCGCTGCTAGCTGGCAGGCACACGGATAAATTCTATTCTAAGCACACGAGGCAACACAGAACCACAAAGCTAGAGAACTGGCAACATTTCTCTGCTCAGCCGGACTCTACCAATAATCACACCCAGGGGTGCCTCAAACACGCCATGAATTTTCGCAGAGACACTCTCTTAGAAGCACCTACAGCCGCCACGAATACACACGAACCCATGTATTGCTCCTAATGGAACGTCCCAAAGACAACTACGGCCACCATCCCACCGCAAGAACGCTACGAGCTTTTTCCGTCAAGGTCGAGTCGTCGCATGAAAGCATACCCAAGAGTCTTATCCCCAATATAGAAAGCGCCGATAGTGCACAAGTGGGTCCCTCTAATCCATGGAGGATGCGCGCACACAAATAACCTCCAGGAGTTCCAGGGCGGTGCCCCACGCATAAAACATCCTGTAGCAAAGGGCCTAATAATACCTGATGATGTTACCTTCCAGACAGGGCACCGTCATCATGACACGAGATGTCCCTAAGGGAGCTCTCCAAAGGAGCCTCCTATCCTTCTCAGACGCAGTGTCACACAGGACTTTTCACAGTGCACCATGGTGACACCCCGAAACCCGAATGCCATCTCTCAAGTCAGCTGTGCGAGCGGAAATTAATATCCTATGTGGTGTTACCACAACACTCCTCGAGTCTCCCTCATAACCACAGCCGCTTTTAACTATTCTCGCAGGAGTCCCAAACCCTAATTACATCTCACAGAGAGCGCTGCTCCTCACACATTGGCAAGCAATGTAGATCACACTAAAGCACCCACATTACGTGGCTTGAAGGGGCCCCTACCCTCAGGGCGCCGCACATGAACGCGCCAGATTAATTTACACACATCAGAGTGAGAAAGGAGGACCCGCGAAACACCTCGTGTATGTGTGGCGCCACGCACACGAGATATGCTGCTAGTTGTTCTCCTAGACATTGCACTCAGAGAGTCACACTCATCATCGTGCCTGCCTCAACACACCTCTCACATCCTTTACACGCGCGACGAGTACACTCACTATCACACCAGCCCATGGCCTGAATGGGAGCGATCCCACATACGCCTTTCTCGCGAAGCTCAGCGAGACACCAACACTTAGGGAGCGCGCCCACACCCCGAGATCTTCTCCACGGAGGAGAGTATTCTCCTAACACACAGAGTCAGCATAGAAGCGGCATGTTAGCGCACCGCCGACACTCAACGAATCTTGCTTCTTTTATTTTCTGGTAGGAATTGTACCAGTATGCCACGGCCCCGAACCTCAGAGGGCACAACAAACATCACTTCCAGAGACCTTCACTAAAACTCAACACAGGCGCCGTGAGAGCCTACTAGTATACTAAGGAGCGCCCTCATGAGACCTAGAGGCCCCTCTCTGCCAATTATGCCTTGGACACGCTTATATCTTCTATCTTAGGTTTTTTCGCAGCTCTCCATCCTATAGAGCCACGCGACGTAGGGGCTCCCAACTGAGCACGCATATACCTCTCTCAGCAGCGAGCGAGAATCGCCAGCACTAACCTATAGAGACCTCAACGACTCGGCTAATCTATGTCTAGGGGAGGCGCCTTTTCTCTATATCTCTGCCCAGTATGAAACGTGCCTCACAAAAATCGTCCCATTCTTTTCGATGTGCGGCTCCACCGCCCCGCCTAGGAATAGCACTAGGTGTGCCTGAACAAGACCTCTCCCATTGCTCGAGGGCGATAAAAGCGTAAAACGACATATTGCAGAGAAGTCACGGAGACGTGCCGCTTCTATCCTGCAGCTACGCGCACTCATATCACGAGCACGTGCACGCCATAATCGCTCTCATGTTCCAGGCCGCGCATGCAAATTGGATGAAGTGATCTCACGAACACACACGAATATTACAACAGGTTCCGCCAATAATCCTAGAGCGCAGACACTAACCAATTCGCAATCGCGCAAATCCACACGATTTCCAGCACATTTCTTCACACATGTGTGCACGCGGACCGATGTAACAGACGATAGTGTTGTATCCACCGAGCATCCACATTTTATCACTCGAAAAAGTGGAAAGCGTGTCTTCAGCTTCTCGTGAGGCTGCGCTCCCAGATATCAGTTTAACGCAGTTGCACCAGTGGCTCATACTGTTATTAGGTGAGTACAGCACCACTCACCGTATAGTACCAGACGGCGTCCTAGAAAGGCCTCGCCAGACGGCGCGACATCGCCATAGAGCATCCACAATCCAGTAGCGCACCTCTAACACGTAGTGCCACGAGGAGACACGCGCTAAACATGGTATCCGCAGAGATACCATCAGTGGCCCACGCGTTAAAGCCGATCAAGGGCTCTATACCAGCTGCAACTGCTGACCAGGGCGCCCTAGTTTGTCACCTGGCACCAGCAGAGCTCAAAAGATACCCCACACGAATTTTCTAACCAGAGGTGCGAGCAGCGCGTCAGAGTGGAGAGGCGGGAGGGTCTAGCTCACCCATCTTCACATGCACGCTCTGCACCATAGAGGACGCGCTAGGGAGAGAGCCCTAAGGCTGATACACACAACACACGTCTCACCAAATGAGTCAACTTGTAGAGTGGGGGATCACCTGCCATACACCCTCATGTATTCCGGATGGCGCACTGTCACTATGTATATCCTCGACTGTCGGCACCGCCTGAGATGCCAGGCATTTGAGAAGTTCATCTGCTTTAACTAGTCACTAGAGGTCACGCTGTTAAGGTTTCTTATGTAATTAATCATGTTAATTATTCTAGGAACCCTGTCTAATTAGTGGCACCATCCGGTTGGTACCTGAACACCCTAAGGCTCCAAAACGCCCATTTGGCAAGGGCCACCTCACTTATAGATCCGTAAGGTAAGGCTTACAGAGTATCAATCGTCCTAACTCTACCTGCACTACCCACTCAAACGGCTGCCTACACATGACAGGGCGCACACCAGACGTCACGCCGAGTTAACCACGGGAGTGGGAGCTACACGAGCTCTATAGAAGGTGGTAGGCGTGCGCACGCCGCACCCATGCGACCACAGCCCCCATATTGTGTTCACAGGGCGCTCAACGCGTCTATATACACACATCGTAAGGAGCGCTGACCCAACCAGCGCCCACAGATTTCACGCACCGCTTTGCTAACCTCGCAAGGAAGCCCCTACTATATACAAACTCTTCTCACAAGGGAGCCTACCGTGACCTTAGGCGCGCCCCAACTCCATTCCTCGCAGAGCCTCCGTTCTCAAGCTCGCTAAAGGGCCTTACGACATAATCAGTCACAATTATAGCGACACCAGCACCACGTCTGCAATCACAGCCCTCTGGGCACAACAGCACGCAATGAGATGCTGTGATCTGTCCTCAGAGAGCACTTCGTCGTCTAATATTTTGTTCGACCTCATCTAAGTTGCCAAACTACACAAGCCTTCACAGAGGCAAACCTCGAATAACCCACTATATTAGGCTGCCGACCCACGAAGAGCACACAGCCTACAGACTGATCTGGGGGCACGTCCACAGAAGCCAAGGAGTCTGAAGATCCCACTTTTGCTCCGGGGCAATACACATCGTACAAGCCCAGGGGCTTCTCGCCGGAACTGCTAAGAAACTGGAACGCAGCAGTCAGCTGTAGAAACTAAGCTCAGCATCCTAGTCTCTGCACATCGAAGGAGCACAGCCGGAGGATCGAGATGGTCTGCGTCCACGCCATAGCGCCCATTCCACGGAACGCCACTAAACACTATGTAGGAGGTTCCCTGGACACCGAAACACACCTCGCGATCCCACGATCCACAGAGAAGGCACACCTAGCTCCCGCGGAGAGAGTACAAACGCGCCATCACGCAGATACCCAGGGCCAGATCTGAAGTACACATATCACATGGATTTTCCGGACTTTCACAAAGTCACGCTCGATCAATATACTCACCTGAGAGCGCCTTCAGCATCGAAAGGGGAGGTACACACACCATATTTTCACACAAGCTAGGCTCTCTCAACCATCGAGGATGACTCCAGAGACGCACATTTCCGCAGGGACCCCCTTTACCCAATAGGTGGAACTCCACATATCCCTCATTTCGAGGGGCACACACTTGTATTAAACTTCGCATCATCTGGGAGGCGTCGGGACGAAACCGCGATCTTTCACCACAAGATGGGTGCGCCTCCGTCTATTGCTCTCTGAGGCGGCATAACGAATAGACCTCATTATATCCATCTGTGGACATGCACCATGAGAGTCTTAATAGGGCGGACACGATGGACTCGATTATGTATCACGCAACCGCCTCCAAAAACTATAGAGGACGACTCCCGACACACAACTGAAACCCAAGAAGTTTGAGGACGCAAACCCTTAATGAGACCCGTCAAACATCTTCCCACTTCTCAATGGCGCGGCACTCGCTACACCCTACAGCGAGGAGCCCCACCTCCACAAACCACCAAATTATATCACGTATGGAGATTTATAACATCTCGCTCAGGAAGCGCCCAACCCTCTATTGTCGAACCGAGGGAGCGAGAGAATCAGTAGCAAGAAAAAGTAGTAACGACCTGTGTCTGCTTTAGTTAGTGGCAAAGCTGGCTTAGTTGAGGAATAGAAATCAGAGCTACTTGTATACTTCAGAGCACTGCCCTACTGCCACACAAACCATTCCTAGACTGCCTAGGTTACCTTCCTCAGATAGGGTCTGGTTCAGGGCTTCTCTGTCCGCCTGCTGGAGATGAAGCACCCTGAGTTCCTTGCCTAGGGGAAAACCCCCGCAGGCCTGGGTGGTAGGGTACCAGATGTCCGATTTCATAGAGAACACGCCCGATTTTTGGTCTTTTTGTATATAGGCTCCTATTACCACCCCGCCCCCATCCCGATTCTTCACACTTTGCTGTGCTGGTCGCCCTAGGCCTGGGTATGATAAAAAATTTACTTCTTGCAGAGGGTCTGAAAGCTACGAAGGCTTGTCCTGCTTCCATCCCAGAGGGAATGCTAGGTGATTCTGGGACAAAGAGGTAGCACCTCTGCGCTACCCCAGAAATCTTGTGCCAAGTCGAGGCCTTTGTTTAATTAGCTGTGACCATGCCAGTTACTTTCTGAGTGGTTATCTACAAGTTTAAAGGTGCGGCCAGCCAAAGTTGAGCATAATTTCCACAGCACCCGAATCTGGCTCATGAAGACTCTTGCATCTTGCATCACCATGCTGAGTTGCTTCTCCGAGGGACAATAGCTTCATTAGACCCTCACTGAAAGCCCCTGAGGGAGAACCACAGTAAGAGCCTGCTTCACAGACTGCAGACAGCCCCCTCATAAGCAGAAGGACACCCTGTGCCACCGCTGCTGACCCAGCCTAACAGGAACTCAAGAGCTGAAACGAAACCTGCCTGGTCCTTCAAAATACACACAACCTCAAATCCTCATATCGCAGAGCAGTGGCAGCTCTGCCCAACCTGCTTTCCCACTGTGGATTCTCCTCCCCTTTTATTATGGCTACACAAGCAAAGAGTGAAAGCATTGGATGTGTGCAGGTTGTGGGGAACACCCAGCACCAGTAAGCGGTTCTGTTTCCCACCTGCCCTGTAACCTTGGGCCTTTTTCTGTGCAGCTGTGTTTCATTCCCTGACACCAGCAGCCAGCGACAAGCGTTAAGTCTCAACCCCAACTGCTTCCAACCACGCCTCATTACGCCATAGCGGGGTGGACACCAATAGCCTTCTAGTCCTGACTCTCTACCACAATCGTCCTCCCGAAGTTCTTACATACCATCAGGGATCCTAGAAATTCCCTTTGTGGGGGGAAAAAGTTGTGATATTGCATTTTTTAGAGCACTTTAGTTATTTCCATTTTTGTGAAAAAAAAAAAATATATACAGAAAACCTCCTTTAGCCGGAGCCTCATTACTCTGGTCTCCATGTTAGACCAAACCACCAGCTCCCAGGGCGCAGGCTGACCCACTGAGGCCAGTTGTCCGGGGTGACCACCCAGCCAAATATTTCCTGTGGGGCTATCTGCGCCAAGTCCCACCACTATCAGCCTTGGCGACTTTTGTGTGTTTCAGTAATATGGCAGTGGCATAAATGAAGGTATCTACTGTTTATATCAATAAAACATTGTGCTCAATATCTATAGATAGATAGCTGTGGACTATCTATTTATATATGTGGCTAGGAAGTTGAAGTTCAACTTTCATTTAATAGCAGAAAAATGTAGTTATTTTTTATCAGAAAGAATTTTGGGGGCTTATCATGGAAAAACTAGGATCTCCAATTATCGAAACAGAGACTTTCCCCCTCTGGTTTTGTATCTCCAGATACCAGCATATTTTGGACACGCATCACATAGTTTACATAGCAGACACTGCTTGGGATTAAAAATAAAATGAAAAGTTATTGTAAATGAAAAATCACAGATTTCGAAATGAGCCAGTCTTATGGTAAGCAATGTTATACTAGTTAACACAGAAATTAAACAATCAAAATGGCAACCTTTATACTTCAATATTCGAAAGTCCCTTTTTTCTCAGACAAGTTACTTATTGTCTGTGAATATTTTCCCGACTTTATCTAGGGTTGGACAAACTTTTCTAATGCAGAAAACCAAACAGCCTTGCCCCAATGCCCTGCCCCCCTGAGGCCTCGCTCCTCTCCCCATCCGTTTTTCAGAGACCTCACCCCCACTTACTCCACCCCCTCCATTGCTTGCCTCTCCCAAAACCCTCATTCATACTCACTCATTTTCATTGGGCGGGGCAGGGTATTGCGGGTGCAGAGGGTGGTGAGGACTCTGGCTGGGGGTGCCAGGCTCTTAGGTGGGGCTGGGATGAGGGTGTTTGTGGTGTGCCAGGAGGGGGCTCAGTGGCTGGGAAGGGAGTTGGGGTGCAGGATTGCGTAGGGCTCCAGCTGTGGGCTTTGAGGGTTTGGGCCCGGGAAGAGGGGTTTGGGGTTCACGGAGGGGGCTTCTGGGTTGGGAAAGGGGTTGGGCCATGAAAGAGGGTTCAGGGCGCACGTCTGCGGCAGCGCTGAAACCTCAGGCAGCTCGCTAGGCAGAGGGGTGCTAAGGAGCAATTCAGGATGCCCTGCCCGCATTGTGCCACCCTCCGCAGCTCAATGGCCATGGTCCGTCCAATGGGAGCTGCCAGAGCATGCCACTTGGCGGTTGATGCCTGGAGGGCAGGGCAGCAAGAGAGCTCCCCCGCTGCCCTCTACCTAGTAGTCGGAGGGACATTGCCAGACGCTTCTGGAGCAAAGTGGAGCCAGGCATGGAGACTGGCCTGCTCACTGTGCTGCCACTGACTTTTAATGGCCCAGTCAGCTGTGCTGACCGAGAGCCACCAGGGGTCCTTTTTGACCAGGCATTCTGGTCAAAAAACAGACGCCTGGCAACCCTAACCTACTTCCATTGTCATTGGGAGGGAATCTAGCAATTCACAGACAACCTCTCCACCAGGAGACTTGCCCTCCAGTTTCTGGATGAAAATTCGACTATGTCAAGTTTAAAATGCTGCATGCAGCACAGAGGGGTTCTCCTGTCGCTGGAAGTATCCACCTCCCCAAGAGAGACGGCAAGCTCAGGTTAATGGAAGAACTCTTCCGTCACCTAGCGCTGTTCTACACCAGGGTTAGGTCAGCCTTAATAATATGGCCTTTGTCTACACTACCAGAGTTTGCTTGAACGAAAGTAGCTTTGTAGTGTGATAGCACATCCATGTTTTGTTGGCAAAATAAGCTGCCTTTTGCTGAACAAAACTGCTATAGTGTAAACACGCAGCCTCTGTTGCTCAGTGATGTTGGATTTTTACACACCCTGAGCCGATAAGTATGCCATTGTACGTTTTTTTGGTGTCTAGACCAGCCCCGTTTTTAAAAGCTTTTGCCTTTTCTTTTCCCCTCCTGGAGCCCGGTGACTTTGTGACTATTCAGAGAGGGAACTTCTAGCTCTGTCGTCTTCTATACTCTAATGATCATCGTTGTCTTTATATTGGGCTGCGAAAAGGGGTGGGCGCTTGGATTTGGTTTCTGTTGTGAACAATGGGCTTGGGAGGAGCCCCTGACTGCTCCTGCCTGTTCTACTGTTCTTTGAGGCGGGAGCTGAAGTTTTTGAAGAGCATAAGTATCTCTATATGCACAAATACGTACCATACATTAATCATTGGTCTGGATACAGAGCTCACATGCCCTATCTAGTTTAGAAAATATAAAGCTGCTCATAAAGCCCTTACTTGATCTAGTGTATATACAATGACATAGTATACAATCAATTAATGTACGGTTCAGTTTAACCCTTCTCTTCTCCCCTGTGGGTATCTCGGACTCCATGACATGTCATAGAAGGGCGTGCAGAATAATCTGGAATGCAAGTCTGTGGAGCACAACACAAGGTAATGAAACTTCCTTGTCTACCTTATTATGACACGATCCATTACCACTATTACCAGCTCCAGAAATTGTAGAGTGGTATTGTGTGGGGTAGGCTGTACTACACGTACAAGTATCCCATTGAATCATATCATGTATTAGGTTAGACTAAATAAAATGTTTATATTTAGTAGAAATACAGGAGAAATTTGCCTTTAGAGAGTACTTCAGATAAGACCTGGACAGTCTCGTTAGTCAATATTGGGAAGTAATTTCTACACAAGTGGTGACATGAAAAAGCACTAATGTTTTGTCTACATGCGGAAAGTTTTGGTTAAGATTATATGTGCAGTGGTTGGCAATTGCTCATGGGGAGACTGTGGGAACTATGAGATAGTTATGGGATAGCTACCCACAGTGCAACGCTCCGGAAATCGACACCAGCCTCGGTACATGGACGCACACCACTGAATTAATGTGCTTAGTGTGGCCGCGTGCACTCAACTTTATACAATCTGTTTTAAAAAACTGGTTTCTGTAAAATCGGTATAATCCCATAGTGTGGACATACCCAGGGTGAGGAGCACAACTGGAGAAGTTTCAGAGGGGGCTTTAGTCCATTTCATACTGAGAACCTCAATTTCTACTCCATCCCTGTCCCACCCCGTTGCTGTCACACCAGCGAAAGCCCCCTGCAATGAGACAAGCGCAGTCACAAAAGCCGGTCACAGTTGTTAAGGGCCGACAGTTTCTGAACCTCTCCTGCCATTTACACATTCCCAGCCCTGAAAACGAGGGCAGAGAAGTTGAGACCACTAAATCTTACATGGCATCCTTAGTAAACCCTCCTCAGCAAACATCTGTTTGTATTGATGTGCACATTGAAACAACTGGATTCTCATGCATGAGTGGAAAGTGAATCATTGGGAAGTTTAACCCCTCTCCCCTGTCTGCCTCCCCCAAATGGGCCAAGGAAACTGGGCAGCTGCTTTCCTTCTAAACCCAGATGTGCTTGTTGTTGAAAGGGGGAGAATGGGGTGAGAGATAGGAATAAAAAATCAACCCTTTTCCCTGTAAATATGAAATAATTGGAGAGCAAAAGGGGAAATTGAGACTATTTCAAACTCTTATGGATAAAATGGGAAAGTTCTGAGTGGATTTTAAATCGCTATTGGCCAATTAGCTGGAATAGGAGGAAAATCTGAGGGGATTTTATACGAGTATTCAATAGGATTTAGGTGCCTAAGTACTTTTGTGAATCCAGGCTGCAGAGACTGTATCGTTGTTTGTGATGTGTCCCACAGACCTGAATTCCAGCACTTACGCTGGCCCCAGAACCAGGGGGGCCAAGGGGCAATGGTTCTCCCACTTTTAAACATAAGAAACATAAGCACACAATTCATGTCCCCCAGAGATATTTTTCCCCCTGAAGAATAATAGATTTTGCTGCGGAGGCACTGCAATTACACCTTTTTCCCACTAGGGGCTGCTGTGGTGCCAGAAGAGAGGGCAGCTGGCTCACTGCCAGGGAAGCCAGCTGTGGACAGGGAGGGGATGCTTTGATCTTGGCATAACCCCGCCCTCCACACACACACACTTCTACAAAAGTTCCAGTTCCCTTGAGCACTTATGTGCCTACACTATGTTAGGTGTAGCTGTACTGACTGGTAGAGGGATTAGCCGAAACAGATTGGCAGAGCTGTCACTGTGATGTGAATGTGTAACATAAGGGATCAATTATGTCTTATTTCAGCCCTGAGTGAGTCGGCTGTGTCAGCAGCAGTGCAGAGGGGTGTTCTTGCCAGTGGGGCTGTCCACAGCCTGGTGGCAGATGTGACAGTGGTCTGCAGGGCTTACATAGGACTGATACCAATGTCAAAAAACTTATCAGTATCAGTTACTGAGCAGATATTATAGATTCTAAGGCCAGAAGGGGCCCTTGTGATCGTCTATTCTGAGTGCCTGTGTAACACAGGCCAGGGAACTTCCCAAAACAACTCCTAGAGCTTTTAGACAAACATCCCGTCTAGATTTTAAAATTGTCAGTGATGGAGAATCCACCACAAACCCTTGGTAAATTGTTCCAATAGTTAATTACCCTCAATATTAAAAAAAATACCTTATTTCCAGTGATGTCCTTACTCAATGTTCCACATTGTGGAAATGTGATAATGTAAATGGAATTGACCAGTGAGCCTGGGCTATGAAAATCAGATATAAACAAATAAACCTTATAATTAACATCAACATGACTAAAGACCTGAAGAGAAGTTTGTGCTTTAGTATCTGCAGGATAAGAGAATTAACAAAAGAAATGAGAAACTTATTAAAATACCTCCCCCTCAAAACTACATGTTACTGGAAGTCCAGACCAGTATTTAATGCAATAGGAACGTAATAACATTTTTCATAGAGGTAACAGTGAATCAATGGTTGCAGTATCTGCTTACAAACTAAAGCTTCTATCCAGAAAAAAAATTGAACAAATGCTTTACTTTATGAGGTGCCAATATTCCCGATGATATGCCCTCCCTCACCTTTTCTCATTGATATCTTTTATTGGACCAAGTTCTGCTGGGGAGAGAGACAAGTTTTGGAGCTACACAGAGCTCTTCTCCAGGTCTGGGAAACACACTGAGAGCCTCACAGCTAAATACAAGGTGGAATGGATTGTTTAGCATAAGGAGTTAGCACATATTTCACAAATGATATCTTGAAATATGTGGGGGAAAAACCAAGGAGTATTTGGAGGGTTTTAGCCCATGAAAGCTTATGCCCAAATAAATTTGTTAGTCTCTAAGGTGCCACAAGGACTCCTCGTTGTTTTTGCTGATACAGACTAACATGGCTACCACTCTGGGTATGTCTACACTATGGGATTATTCCGATTTTACAGAAACCATTTTTTTGAAACAGATTCTATAAAGTCGAGTGCATGCGGCCACACTAAGCGCATTAATTTGGCGGTGTGCATCCATGTACCGAGGCTAGCATCACTTTCCGGAGCGTTGCACTGTGGGTAGCTACAGCAGCGTGGCGAAGAGTGATGAGGACACAGAATTCTCTCACACCATGGGCCCCCGCACGTTGGAGATCATGCTGGTAATGGGGCAGGTTCTAGCCATTGAACGCCGATTTTGGGCCCGGGAAACAAGCACAGACTGGTGGGACTGAGCAAGTGCAGAATGGCGGTAGAATGGGCATTTGGACATTTAAAGGGACGGTGGCGCACATTACTGACTCAGGGCAGCTATAGAGTTTTCCTGCCATGTGTATTTTCTTATGTTTCACAAGGGTCAACCTCATACTAAAGCTTTTCCATACTCAGGATAGTTAGAGGGCTTCTCTCCCGGGTGGGTTATCTGGTGGGTAATAAGGTTTGAGCTGTCACTGGTGTTTTCTGTAGTCAGGGCACTTATAGGGCTTCTCACCAGTGTGGGTTCTCTAGTGGGTAATAAGAGTTGATCTCTGATGGAACCCTTCCCTGCACTCACTACATTTAAAGGGTCTCTCATCTGTGTGCAGCCTCTGATGATCAATAAGGGATGAGCTCAAACTGAAGCTTTTCCCACACTCAGGGCAGCTATAAGGTTTCTCTGCAGGGCTGATTCTCTGTTGGGCTCGGATATTGTTAGTTTTCCTGAGAGCTCTGCCGATGGAAGTGGCTTTACCCTGTGGTGCCTCTCCAGGGACTTTTTTCTTGACTGTCCGATCCATAGCAAGACTCCCAGGCCACCACCTGCCTAGGACTCTGTAAAACCTTCCTTGATCTTCCCAGTAACTGTCCATGTGGCTCTGCTTGCTGCTGAGAGATCTTTTCCTTTTTATTCACCGTCCCATCATCTATTGGCATAAAGAGGGAAAGCAGAGACCCAAATCATTCCTTGTGCTGGGAAACAGAGCCCTCGGAAAGGGAGCATGTCAGAAATAAATAATAATAGGAGCTGAAATTAGGGGCCAAAGCTCCCACCTCTGTTTTCACCAGACTGATTTTTATCCAGCTACAATTATCTCAGGGTCACATCAACCTTGTCTCTAAGGGGACCTCTTACCCCTTCTTACTTCATACAAAGGGAGAGACTTTGCTGGGAAAACCACTGGTCTCTTTAATACAGCACAGATCAGATGCAGTGTCGAAAGCATCAGAATTTGCTACCGCAAGAAACTTGACACTGACGATGTGTCATAGGTTTGCTTGCCCTTCAAAAAAGCATCCCCTGCTTTGCAAGCACAGGGGTAGAAATCCTGCCAGAGGGAGTCTCCTTTCTCCAGCTCCAAGTCCTTCAGATATCAATTTTGATTTAAATTGACTTAACTCTGCCCCTGGAGCTAACATTATTCACTGGGATTGGTTCATTATTGGCAGTACCAGAATAAGCAGATATGAGGTGGGACTACAAGACTCTGCTATTGCATTTCTTTCTGTTCTATGCAGGTTTGTGTATCATGCTCATTCCCATGGTATGCGAGTACTTCTCAGCTGTGCGTTAAGCCATGCAACTACACATCTGCCAGGTGTTGTTTGTTCTCTCACCCTCTCTCCAGAGGGAGAAGCGTCTGGAGAGTCTTTGTTGAGTAATGGGTCTTTTTTATTTTTAATAGAGATATACCTGTAGCTGTGTGTATATATTAGAGAAGGCTAAGGAAAGGAAATGCACTTTGCACTGCAAGTGGAAAGCAGTGAGATTAGAGATGAACCTTAGTTCCTGGAGGAGTTCATTCCACAATCTCAGACCGGCCATGGAGAAAATTCTGTCCCTTCACAGATGAGCTTTACTCTTGTTGTTGACATTTCCACTGGCCAGAGGAGAAGAGTCCCAGAGCTTTAGATGATCTTTGAGATATCCATGGCTTAAGCCACAAAGTACTTTGAAGATAAGGACTGAGATCTTGAGCTTCATTCTAAGCCAGCATAGAGAATGGAGGACAGGTGTAAGGTGCTCATGTAGTCTGAGAGGCTGAAGAGATGCATTGCAGTGTTCTGAACAAGTTGCAGTTTCCTCAGTGCAGAAGGTTTCTTGCTCATCATGTATTTCACGGCTTTGACTTCCAGCATTTATCAGCAAGCACTCCAGCTGCCTTGCCTTCACTGCAATGGTCCCCAATACAGTGCCCGCGGGCGCCATGGTGCCCGCCGGGGCATTTATGTGTGCCCACCTAGTGCCAAGCAGGGGAGAGAAGTCACGACCCTGCACCTGCCGGGGACAGAGAACTTCAGGGCCCGCAGGGTGTGAGCACCAGTGTTCTCTGTCCCTGGCAGGCGTGGGGCTGCAGCTTCTCTCCAGCTTCTCCAGGGCTGCAGGCTGCGGGCTCTGGTGTTCTCTGTCCCCAGCAGGCACTGGGCTGTGGCTTCTCTCCGGCTTCAAAACCGTGGCCCTGCCCCTGTTGGGGACAGAGAACTCCAGAGCCACAGGCTTCATTCTATGTTAAAGTAAGAATAATAAATATATTTGGACCAGCAATGTTTTACTTTTTTAAAATACATAAGATGAAAACTATTTATGATATTTATTTTGTAAAAACTCCTTAATTTTTCTTACAGGTAGATAAAAAAGAGCAAATTCACATGGTAAGGTTAAAGAGTAATTGCCAAATAATTTAATTAATACCTTTTACATGTAAAATTACCCTTTTTATCTTATGGATTCATATATTATGTAATAGTAAATATGATGTTTTTCATAGTATTTAATGTACAAAATAAGCCTTGCAAAATTGTTGGCGCCCACCACACTCTTCTGAAAACATGAATGTGCTACTGGCCACAAAAAGGTTGGGGACCACAGCTTCACTGTGTTCAGTGCAACTGTATCAAAGGGTGGAGGCAGTGTTCCCTCTAATTTTTCCCATCCATGTGCGGAATGAATTTTACGTGAACTGATATGGCAGTGATATGTGGTGGGAGTGGGGCAGAGGGGCTTGGAGTGTGGGAGAGGGCTCAGAGCTGGGGCAGAGTTGAGGTGCTGGGGGCGAGGGCTCCGGCTTGGGGTGTGGGCTCTGGGCTGGGGCTGGAGATGAGGGGTTTGGCGTGCAGGCTGCCCTGGGGCTGTGACAGGGAGAGAGGACTCCCCCCAGCCTTCTCACCCTGTGGAAGCTCCAGGTCTGGGGCAATGGGAGAGGAGCCTCTCCCCGGCTGCAGCAACTCCAGGGCTGGGGAGGAGAGGAGTCTCACCCTACCACAGTCCTGAGGCTGTGGGGGAAAGGTGTTTCTCTTTGCCGCACCACAGTCCTGGGGCTGAGGGAGTCAGCGCAGCCCCTCATACCCCACACTCCCCCATCACCATCCCCCCACCTCACCCCACACCCCAGAGTGCAGTGTGCATGCCTGTGTGGCCCTTGGTGGCCTCTTGTGTGTCCGCGCAGGCACATACCTTAGAGGGATCATAGGTTGTCAGATCTGTCACTGTGATACGAGGAGCAGTGCAGATGTATGGCACAAGATCAATGATGCCTCATTTCAACTCTGAGCTTTGTAGCCTGTCAGCAGAAGTGCACAAAGGTGTCTTCTTGCCATAGGGATGGTCAGCAGTCTGGTGCCAGAATGACAGTGCTGTCCAGGGCTTGGTGAGGGGTAAGTGAAGACAGCATCTCGGGACGCCTCCGGGCCAGGGTGGATGGTGGTAACATTTTGTAGGTCTGGGGTGGTTTGTTGGAGTAGGCTCAGGGCAGGTCTACACATAAAATGCTTCGGTTGCGCTGCTGTACCACATCAGCCTAGACACCACCTATGCCAATGGGAGGGCTTTGCCCGTTGGCACAGGTAATCCACCTCCCGAGACGCAATCGCTAGAGAACTGTCCCGTTGATGTAGTGCTGTCTACACTTGGACTTAGGTCACTTTAGCCATGTTACTCAAGGGTGTGGATTTTTCACTCCATGAGTGACATAGTTACACCATCCTAGTTCCCTAACGTAGATCAGGTCTCACTGTGTGGCTTGTTGCAGGTTGGTCAAAATGTCATTGAAGCTGGTGGATATGAGTGTAAGCAGAGTCAGGATAAGCTCTACCCTAACATCTGGTGGTAAATTATAAAAAGTGTAAAAAGAATTTCAGGAATTTGAATTCTCAGATATTTGCATGGGCATGCCCAGCATAGCCCAGTGCAGCCTTGGATGGTTATTTTGACAGCTCTGGGATTCCCCATTTCTTTGTTATTGGGGCAGGATAAATAAAGTGTTGCTACCTGATTATGTGAATGAGGAACTACGAGACTGCTTTTTGACAGAGATGTCTCAATATAACTTAAGTGACACTTGCTAAACAAGGGACATGGGTTCCAATACCAGTGAATTGAGAGAGGTTGGGGATTGGTGTGTGTACCTGATGGTATGGGTCCCCTTTGAGATCCTGGAACACCAATTGCACATCCTCCTCTCTCCACTGTAAAAGAGTAGAGCTAATTTTGATTCTATTAGGAGTCCATCTAGAGACTGCTGAGCTGAGTTCATGTTGGGCCAATGGTGCACCAGGGCCTCTACTAAGAGCTGAAATCACTGAGTGCTGTGTTAACTAGTGGGGGAGCCTGAAGACCTATTGTTAAGTGGCTGGCAGAGCGGAGCAGTTTGCAGCATGTTGGAGCAGCCCATGGAACAGTGAGCAGAGTGAAGCGGTTTGCAGGGATGGCTGGAGGAGCGGCACAGCTGGTGTCGTGGAGCTGGTCATAGTAGTAAGGCTGCAGCAGAACTCCACGGAAAGGTGGAGCAGTTGGCCCTGGCCCACTTAAGGTGCCCCTTAACACCCTGTGTGGACTTCCCCCCTCCCCCATTTCCACCCAGACTTGGGGGGGTAAAACTCTGCAGATAAACTTTTGAATTCTGAGGTGGCACTGATCAGAGACTTTCAAGTTGTTGAACTTTGGGGTGATTGGGCTTAAGACCCTAAGGGGGAAAGGACATTGCCAAACGTACTTGAAGGTGGGTTTTTGCTTATGGTTTGTATTATAATCCTGTTTGTGGTGTTTCTCCATGGGATGCCGCATTGTTTCCTTCCTTTATTAAAAGGATTTTGCTACACTCAAATTCCATGCTTGCGAGAGGGGAAGTATTGCCTCCTAAAGGCACCCAGGGGGGTGGTATTTAATTGTCCCAGGTCACTGGGTGGGGGCTCAAGCCGGTTTTGCATTGTGTTACTGAAACGGAACCCCTGGATACTGAACCTGGCCCTTGTTGCTGCCAACTCAGAGGGGCAAAAGGTTTACATAAGCACCACCCTTCTTTTAAAAAAAAATTAAACTACTTTCTGATACAACAGCCATCTTCACCCTACAAACAGGCATGTGTCACTGCCCAAAACAAAGGGGTAGCTCAGGAATTTGAATTATATGAGAAAGGGTATTGACTGGAGATTGTTTTGAAGTATGTGTGTGTGGGTGTGGGTGTCTGTGCAGAGATGCTGCACCCCTATTGTTCCCTAGGGGTGATCCACCCTGCTCCCCCTTGAGGCACTGCCCCCACTCTGGCTCTTCCCCATAGGTCCCATCCTTGCTCTGCTTCTTCCCTCTCACACTCTGTCCCCTCCCCAAGGCCCCCGCCCACCTGCCACTCGCTGCTCTTCGCCTGTCCCCAAGCTCCTCCCCCAGTCACCAAACAACTGATCAGGGGCCCCGCCGAACAGCACTCATGGAAAAAAACTAGTGGGTCTTCAGCACCTGCCGATCAGCTGCTCAGTGGCAGTCAGGAGTCACTATGGGGAGAGGGCAGAGCGGGGGACAGCAAGGGTGGGATTTGGGGGGAAGGGCGGAGTGGGGGCAGGGCCTCAGGGTGGAGCTGGGGTGGAGCACTCGCCTGGAGAGGAGAAAGTTGACACTTGTGGCTGGCATTATGAACAAAGAAACCATCCCCTCTTGTTTGATTCCTCCTGTATTCAGGGAACAGCCTTTTGTACATTCTCTGTAAATAAAAAGGATTCCATTGAAGACACCTGGCTCCATCATTTCCTCCTCCTAATGGAAACAACTCACAGGGCCCCCAACTTTGGCTGACTGCTCAGGTTAAAAGGGGTGGCAGAGGGTAAGCTTCGTGTAGGTAGATCCTGCTTGCTACACATGACCTAAGACTGAGCTTCACCTTAGCAAAGAGAGGGTATTAGATTTAAGGTGTGTCTACATGGGAGGTTTAATCCAAAACCTTGTGTTCTATTCCATGCAATTTGCAGTCCAATAACGTGCACATGGAACCCCTGTTCTGTTTTCAATTTGCATTGAGTGAACCCCTAGTGGGAGTTTGCCATGAGCTGAGGGCATATCGTTCTCTGGGGTTATTCAATCTGTTGGTTGGCTCTCTGAGCAGCATGCATCCTGGAGTTCTTTACCCTCTGAATTGTGTGGCGCCAGCTGGGCTTAAATGAAAAAGAAAAGTCCCATGATTCCACTGTCTCCAGCCCCTGCTTCCTTTCTGGACTGGAGAGGTGTCATTTTTGAATTGCTGTCAGGCAGATGCAACAATGTTCTGCACCATTGCGGTGACGAGCACAAACATGCACAGGCGGCTTGGGCTGCTTTTCTGCACTCCAAGCCAGATGAATTCAGCATTGGACTTTGCCTGTTGCACTACTGTGCAGATGACATGGGAGCAGGAGACTATTCTATGACAGCAGCAGCTCCTCTGGCAGCAGGAAGAACAGGAGGATGTCACCAAGCTGTTCGAAAAAGAGGACTGGATCCTGGATCACCTATGCAGTATTCAGTACCATTTCTGGGCCCTGGAAACCAGCATGGATTGGTGGGAGAGGATCATTCTGTAGAGCTGGGATGACCAGCAATGAAGAGAGAACATAAAAATGGCCATACTGGGTCAGACCAAAGGCCCATCTAGCCCAGTATCCTGTCTTCCAACAGTGGCCAATGCCAGGTGCTACAGAGGGAATGAACAGAACAGGTAATCATCAAGTGATTCATCCCCTGTCACCCATTCCCAGCTTCTGGCAAACAGGCTAGGGACACCATTCCTGCCCATCCTAATTAATAGCCACTGATGGACCTATCCTCCATGAACTTATCTAGTTCTTTTTTGAACCCTCTTATGGTCTTGGCCTTCACAACATCCTCTGACAAGGAGTTCCACAGGTTGACTGTGCATTGTGTGAAAAAATACTTCCTTTTGTTTGTTTTAAACCTGCTGCTTATTAATTTCATTTGGTGACTCCTAATTCTTGTGTTATGAGAAGGAGTAAATAACATTTCCTTATTTACTTTCTCCATGTCAGTCATGATTTTATAGACCTCAATCATATCCCCCCTTAGCCATCTCTTTTCCAAGCCGAAAAGTCCCACTCTCATTAGTCTCTCCTTGTATGGAAGATGTTCTATATCCCTAATCATTTTTGTTGTCCTTTTCTGAACCTTTTCCAATTCCAATATCGCTTTTTTGAGATTGGGCGACGACATCTGCATGTAATATTCAAGATGTGGGTGTACCATGGATTTATATAGAGGCAATATGATATTTTCTGTCTTATTATCTATCCCTTTCCTAATGATTCCCAGCATTTTGTTTGCTTTTTTGACTGCCGCTGCACACTGAGTGGATGTTTTCAGAGAACTAGCCACAATAACTCCAAGATCTCTCTCTTGAGTGGTAACAGCTAATTTAGACCCCCTCATTTTATATGCATAGTTGGGATTATGCTTTCCAATGTGCATTAATCAACATTAAACTTCATCTGCCATTTTCTTGCCCAGTCACACAATTTTGAGAGATCCTTTCGTAGCTCTTCACAGTCTGCCTAGGTCTTAACTATCTTTAGTAATTTTGTATCATCTACAAATTTTGACACCTCACTGTTTATCCCTTTTTCCAGATAATTTATGAACATGTTGAATAGGACTGGTCCC
This sequence comes from Chelonoidis abingdonii, assembly GCF_003597395.2. Taxonomy (NCBI): domain Eukaryota; kingdom Metazoa; phylum Chordata; order Testudines; family Testudinidae; genus Chelonoidis; species Chelonoidis abingdonii. The sequence goes on along the minus strand of NC_133781.1, from coordinate 2,965,735 downwards.
AGAATAGACCCCTGGGGGGACACCGCTATTTACCTGTCTCCATTCTGAGAACTGACCATTTATACCTACCCTTTGTTTCCTATCTTTCAGCCAGTTACTAATCCATGAGAGCACCTTCCCTCTTATCCTGGGGCAGCTTACTTTGCATAAGAACCTGTGGTGAGTGACCTTGTCAAAGGCTTTCTGAAAATCTGAGTACACTATATCCACTGGATCCCCTTGGTCCACATGCTTGTTGACCCCTACCCCCAAAGAATTCTAGTAGATTGATGAGGCATGATTTCCCTTTACTAAAACCATCTTGACTCTTACTCAACAAATTATGTTCATCTATATGTCTAACAATATTGTTCTTTAGTATAGTTTCAACCAGTCTGCCCAGTACTGAAGTCAGGCTTACAGGCCTGTAATTGCTGGGATCACCTCTGGAGCCCTTTTAAAACATTGGCATCACATTAGCTATCCTCCAGTCATCTGGTACAGAAGCTGATTTAAATGATATGTTACAGACTACAGTTGGTAGTTCTGTAATTTCACATTTGAGTTCCATGAGAACTCTTGGGTGAATACCATCTGGTCCTGGTGACTTATTTCTGTTTATTTTATCAATTTGTTTCAAAATCTCCTCTACTGACATCTTAATCTGGGATAGTTCCTCAGATCTGTCACTTAAAAAGAATGGCTTGAGTTTGGGAATCTCCCTCACATCCTCAGCCGTGAAGACTGATGCAAAGAATTCATTTAGTTTCTCCACAATGGCCTTATCGTCCTTGAGTGCTCCTTTAGCATCTTGTTTATGCATGGCCCCACTGGTTGTTTAGCAGGCTTCCTACTTCTGATGTACTTAAACAAAATTTTGCTATTACTTTTTGAGTCTTTGGCTAACTGTTCCTCAAATTCTTTTTTGGCCTTCCTAATTATATTTTTACACTTCATTTGCCGGTGTTTATGCTCCTTTCTATTTTCCTCACTAGGATTTAACTTCCACATTTTAAAGGATGCCTTTTGCCTCTCACTGCTTCTTTTACTTTGTTGTTTAGTCATGGTGGCTCTTTTTTGGTTCTCTATGTTTTTTTAATTTGGGGTATTCTCTCTTATGTTGTGATCCAGGAGCCCGGGTTGAGCAGCTGCTGCTCCCAGGGTGTCTGTGCTGGGGCAAGCCAGTCATTAACCCCTCCATGCCCAGCTGGGGGGGTGGGTACTTACTTCATCTGGGACCAGCCCCCTGAGCAGTCCTGGACTCTGCCCACACCAGACCCTGGGCCGGAGTCCCCATGTGAGTGAGAGACCCCAGGGGAAGTACTGGGGATGGCCAGAGTGATGTTCAGTTTTTTTGCAACAGTGTTACACTGTTCACTCATATTCAGCTTGTGAGCCATTATGACCACAGATCCCTTTCCACGGTACTCCTTCCTAGGCAGTCATTTCCTATTTTGTATGTGTGCAACTGATTGTTCCTTCCTAAATAGAGTACTTTGCATTTCTCCTTTTTGAATTGCATCTTATTTACTTCAGACTATTTCTCCAGTTTGTCCAGATCATTTTGAATTTTCATCCTCTCCTCCAAAGCACTTGCAACCCCTCCCAGCTTGGTATCATTCACAAACTTTAAAAGAATACTCTCTGTGCCATTATCTAAATCATTGATGAAGATGTTGAACAGAAATGTATCCAGAACTGATCCCTGCAGAACCCCACTCGTTATGCCCTTCCCACCCTACTCTCTCAGAACTGTTTTCCAACCAGTTTTGCACTCACCTTATTTTAGCCCCATTTAGGTTGCATTTCCCTAGTTTGTTCATGAGGTCATGGGAGACAATATCAGAAACATTACTAAAGGCAAGATAGACCACGTCAACCACTTCCCCCCCTCCACAGAGCTTGTTATCCTGTCAAAGAAAGCTACCAGGTTGGTTTGACGTGTGAGACTGCTATCTGTAGGAATTAGCTACATCAGATGGCATTTTTTAGCAAAGTAGGATCTATTGCTGCAGGTAGTACGATCCTACAGATACTAGTTTCACACAGTCTATGGTGTAAGAAATGGCTATCTGTAGGGATGTGCTACCTGTAGCAGTGACAGGTCCTATTTTCCTAGAAACTGCTATCTGATGTAGCTAATTCCTACAGATAGCCATTTCTTACACCATAAGCTGTGTGAAGCTGCTATCTGTAGGGATCTGCAACCTGTAGTAGGGAGAGGTAGTGAATTGTTACAATTAGCAATTACTGATACATTCTTCAGGTTATGTGCTAACTTGTCCTAATTTGCTAAAACTTGACTGTGGTGTGGGATGGAAGCATAAAGTGTTCAGCTTCCAAACGACCCTGGCTAGATTCATGTTAGTGGGATGTGGGACAGCTGGCAAGAGCAAACGGGACAAATACCCAGCTTTGTCAACAACATGGGGTGCACAGGAACATGCAGGGAGTGAGCAAAGATGCCAGCCCCAGGCAGGGCTTGGGTGAGCAGCAATGCCAGCCCCTTGAAGGGAGGGGGGCTCGGGTGAGCTGCTCGGGCCAGCCATGCACAAGTTGGGGAGAGGGCCTCAAGCTAGCCCCACATGATGTCACATTTTCCCTTTGGGAAATATGGTCACCCTAGTGATATCAGAGCCATGGTTTCAGCCCCACAAATACAAATAAAATAGGTTACTCTGTTGAGTTTGTGAAATATTTCTGGGGCTGAGGGGAGAAGGTCGAGGGGCTGCACTGTGGGAACTCATTGCTGAAATTACCTCACATTCCGTGAGGAATTGCCAATTTCAAGACATTCGGTAGAAGCATGTGAGCTTGAGAGCAGCCAGAGGAGTCACTGTTTAACCAGATTCTCTCCCTTAACTATAGCATAGCTGGTTCACACCCCCACTTTCCCATCCCAGACAGACCTCCTCAGCTAGGCCTCTTGCACACCCAGTCCACCCTCTCCAATTTTCCACTCTCACCCCCTACACAGGGGTGACATGCACCTTACTTTGCAATTCCTCATCTTCAGACACTACAGTTTAGCCACTCTCTCCTTTCTGGAAGGTGCTGCTTTTAGCTGCCCCTCTGGTCCCAGGTTCATAGCAGCACTGCAAAAAATGCTGTCTAGTCTGGCTCAGGCAGGCCCTTTTTAAACAGAGGGCAAAAGGAGAAAGATAGCAAAGAGAAGAAAAAGAACACAGGAAGGACGAGAGGGCAGCAGAAACTCGTTTCCCATCCCAAGTGCAGAACCTAGCCGAAGACAGGGGAGATGATGATGTCATCGGTTCCCTCTGTCTGGCTCAGTCATGATGCCTTTCAGGATCAGGACCGGGGCCATCAAAGTCCAATAGCGTCATAATAGATCTCGAGGTCCTAGTTGTGTGTGGGAGGGTGAGGGAGTGGCTGCCACAACGGTATAGGTCATGTCTTCCAGTTCACCTGTCTCTATATTTTTACACCTCCCTCAATAAAAATCTCTCTTTAAGGACCCCCTTGGTGGGTGGAATAGCCCATCCCCCCTGTCATAGAGTGACTGGCAAAAAAGGGAGCAAGGTCCAGTGCAGAGCTTCATTTGGCCATAAGGGGTGCTACAGAGAATAGGCACATCCATTTCCATATGATGTAGACTGCAGAACTGAGAGACTCCTCTCGTCGAAGAGAGACCAAGTTGGAGCATAGGGCAGGAGCACTGACCACCAGAATTCCAGCTCCCATTGCTGGGAATTCCCAGGCTTCCACAGCAACGTGCTTAGGAGATCCAACAACAGGAAGAGATCGGCCACCCCAGAGGCAGAAAGGGAGAGGCCTGGAGGTACATATGCATCTTGGTGGTAAGTTCTGCCCACTGCACAGGACCCTATAGAAACAGGGAAGGCCCAGACTCTTAAAGATACTGTACTAAGGGGTGATGGGCTCCCCTCTATTATGGGATTGAAACAAAGGATATGGGGACCCCTTTTGGATAAAGGAAGAATAAGGCCCTGGGGATACTGTGTTTTTGTTGTGGGAAAATGAGGCACGTAAAAAGCATCCCCCCTCCAGAATCTCAAACTTTGGGAAGTGGGATTATTGCTCTGGGGAAGTCAGGCTTCAAAGTGTTTGGGAACTTGGACAGCCAAGGGAACAGGTCCCAAATTTAATATAAGAACAGCCACACTGGGTCAGACCAATGGTCCATCTAGCCCAGTATCCTGTCTTCCGACAGTGGCCAATGCCAGGTGCCCCGGAGGGAATGAACAGAACAGGTAATCATCAAGTGATCCATCCCCTGTTGCCTATTCCCAGCTTCTGGCAAACAGGCTAGAGGATGTAGAGGTGGGAGGTCTGTCAGGGGTTTCAAACATCCCTTTTGCTGAGGGAGAGGCCCCAGACTCTAGTCTAACCTTGGGGGTGGGGAGGGAGAACTTAGGGAATGTACATAATTTCTGCAGGAACCAGCCTGGGGTCTGAAATGATTCCAATGGAGAAGAGCCCACTGAGATGCTCTGAGCAAGACCAGGATTCCCTAACCCATGTCAGAAAATGGGTGGAACTTGTTTCACAGGTTCTGAAAGCTCAAATATAAGCTGATAACCAAATCCCTGATATAAGCATCAACCACCCTGGCAAACTACAGGGTCAGATGAAGCCCCTCTAGCAGAAATGGATGATGGGACAAAAACTTCTCAGCTCACCTCAGCTTCAACACTGTGTAGAGCTGACGGCCGCTGGCTCCCAATATCCTCCATCCCTACGTTTCTCCTTCCTCTCCCCTTGGCCTCAAAGGAGCCTCTCTCTCAAAAACTAGCAGTTCAATTTCTTTGATGTGTTCTGAAATACTCTTCCACCCTCGAAGCATTCACTTGAACATTTTTAGAATGGGAGAGATTTTCTACTTGAAGACAGAAGAGGGAGGGGCTGAAAGCTGGATCCCGGCTGCATTTTCAGTGATGGACAGAGACATAAAAAAGGAAATAAGAAGATGCTGTAGAGCTGTTTGCCTCTTGTGAGTTGATTTTACCCACTCTGCACTGTCTCTATCAAAAACAGGAGGGTTTGGGGAGCAAGGAGAAAAAATAACTTGTTGGGGAAAAACATTTGTATGAAAATTACTGAATAAAATGAACAGAAACAAAAATGACATTTAATGAGAGTGAAGGTTCCAGTAGGACTCACCTGCCCACCCAAAACCTTAGAACACGAGAAGGGAAAAGACTTGTCACACTGATTACAGCATCTCGCTTCATGAGGCCTTCACTCCCATCTCTAACAGGAACCCAAAAGTAACATTCATCCAACTTCATCCCACTCACGCTGTAACTCAAAACCCAACCAGTGAACTAATACTAGGTGTCTTTCATTGGCCACTGTCAGAAGACAGGATACTGGGCTAGATGGACCTTTGGACTGACACAATATGGCCAATCAACAGTTCAGCACATCCCATCTCCCACAGCCCGTGTGTTTGGGAATTAATCTGCTTTGACAGCATGCAGGTCACTGAAGAGGTTTTGTGTTAGAGAGTGAGTTGGACGGCAGTGTGGGGGCATGCTGTTTTTCAATATCTGTTGGAGAAGGAAAACTTTTAGACTTTATGACAGTTATTCCCCCACCTCCCATCCCAATCTCCAAGTAATCCACCCACTAGCACCCCAGATACCTCTCCCATTGGCTGGGCCCATCCAGCAACAACCCAATTTCAAAATACTCCATTCACCTCCCGTGCTCCAAAATCCACCATACTGCCTCATGGGTCCCAAGTCTCTCAATACCCCAGCACCCATCCTCAGCCACCTATAGATCTCACAATCCCCAGATGAGTGACTGGAGCAGAACTCTGAGAAAAAACACTGTGACCATCTATCCTGTGTGGATTTTCTGATGTCTTATGAGGTGGGAACTCTGACGAAAGTTTTTCCCACACTCGGGGCATTTATAGGGTTTTTCTCCCGTATGGATCCTCTGATGTGTTTTAAGAAGTGAGTTTGACTGGAAGCTTTTCCTGCACTCACTACATTTAAAAGGTCTCTCCTCAGTGTGGATTTTCTGGTGTCTAATAAGGCCTGAGGTCACACTGAATTGTTCCCCACAGTCAGGGCATTTATAGGGCCTGTCTTCTGAGTGGATTCGCCGGTGTCTCCGGAGGGTTGATCTGTCATTGTACCTTTTCCCACAGTCCAGGCATTTAAAGGGTTTCTCTCCTGTATGGATTCTCTGATGTTTCATAAGGGCTGAGCAATAACTGAAGCTTTTCCCACACTCGGGACACTTATAGGGTTTCTCTCCTGTGTGGATTCTCTGGTGTTTAACAAGGGCTGAATTCATACTGAAGTTTTTCCCACAGTCAGGGCATTTATAAGGTGCTGCTGCCATGTTAGTTCCCTGATGTGTAACAGGTGCTGGCCTTCGTTTCTCTCCAGTGTGCATTCTCTTATGTTTAATAAGGCCTGAGCAGTCACTGAAGCTTTCCCCACAGACCAGGCATTTATAGGGTCTCTCTCCAGTGTGGCTCCTCTGATGTCTGGTAAGATGGGAGCTCAGACGAAAGCTATTCCCGCAATCAAAGCATTTATAAGGTTTTTCTCCTGTGTGGATTCTCAGATGTGCTGTGAGGTCTGAGCTCACACTGAAGCTTTTCCCGCAGTCAGGGCATTTATAGGGCTTCTCTCCAGTGTGGACTCTCTGATGTACAATCAGGATCGATCTCCGATTGAAGCTTTTCCCACACACGGGGCACTTAAAGGGTCTCTCTCCCGTGTGAATTCTCTGATGCACATGGAGGTCTCTACTCACACTAAAGTTTTTCCCACAGTCGGGGCATTTGTAAGGGTTGTCCACCATGTGGGTGGCCTCGTGTGCAAGAAGGTAAGAGCTCACTCGGAATTTTTTCCCACATTTGAGGCACTCATATGGTTTCTCTCCTGTATGGATTTTCCGATGGGTACAAAGGGTCGAGCTCAGACGGAAGCTTTTCCCGCAGTCAGGGCACTTATAGGGTTTCTCTCCTGTGTGGATTCTTTTATGTTTAATAAGGGTTGATCTCACAGTGAAGCTTTTCCCACATTCGGGACATTTATAGGGCTTCTCTCCAGTGTGAATTCTCTGATGCGTAATAAGAAATGACCTCCGATTGAAGATTTTCCCACACTCAAGGCAGTTATAGGGTTTCTCTCCCATGTGGATTCTCTGATGTACTTTTATACTTTTAGATTTCCTGAGAGCTCTGCCTGTGGTACTGGATTTACCATGTGACTCCTCTATGGGAATTTCCCCCAGATCTTTTGAACTGCATTGGCTCTCGTAGGTAGTCACCTTCTCAGGACTCCGGGAAATGCTCCCTTCGGATCTTCCCAATAGCCTCCCATCTGCTTCCGCTTCCCGCAGGCAATCCTCCTCCTTTATCTTCACCGTCCTATCCTCTGCTGGAATAAAGAGGGAGAATTGAGACCTGAGTCATTGCTTGGGCTAGGAAGTAAAGAATCCTCTGAAAGGGGCAACAACAGAAATAAATAATATGATCTGAAATAAGGGACCAAATCCCCCAAAGCAGAGGGACCAGTTCTGCTTCTGCATGGCAGCTGAGCACTGAGAAAGAAAGGGGACGAGGGATAGAGAGGTGCATTCATGTGTCAGTCAGGGTGTGAGGGAAACTGACATCTGTCAGGAGGATGCAACTCCTGCTGGGAAAACCCTGACATGGGTGAGAAGATGTAGAACTGAGGGACCTTTCTGAGAATCCCAGCTGTTTCCTTCACTCACCCATGGTTTCTGAGTTGGTTTAACACACTCCTCACCTGCGCAGATTCCTCTCTGGATCTCCCCTTCCTCTTCATCCAAGGTGCCCAGCTCCTCCCCTGGCTCCATCGGAGAGATCTGGAATAGAAATAGCCCTGGGTTAGATGGAGTGTGGGCTTCCTGCACACAAGGTGAGTTTATTCACTCATGTGTTTCCATGTGCAATTTTTACAGATTTTTTAGCCAGGAACAGTTGAGTCATCTTGAAAAGTGAAGAGTTAAAATCAGACTCGTGGTTTTTCTATGAGGGAAATGAAGCTTTAATTCTCTCTCCGGTCACAGACCAATGCCACATTGTGCTGTTGCTTTAGCAGGGCTCACTGCATGCTGCCAGCTGTGAGGCAATAAGTCCTAGTGGATATGGTATTAGGCAGACCCTCATGAGACCTCTGATCTACACCCAGCTCTATCATTGGCCTGTAAAGCAATATTCCCACCCCCAAGTTCCAAATATCAGGAGTCAGATCTCAAAAATCATGAGATTTCCTGAGGAAAAAAAAGTGTTGTAACTGTAGGAGTCCTGACCCAAAAGAGGTTATTGGGGGCATTGCAAGGTTATTGAAGGAGGGTTGTGACACTGTCATCCTTACTTCTGGGCTGCTGTTGGCAGCAACACTGCCTTCAGCGTTGGGCAGCTGGACAGGAGCATCTGCTGGCCGGGAGCCCAGCTCTGAAGGCAGCGCCATGGCCAGCAGCAGCATAGAAGTAAAGATGGTATGGGATGGTATTGCCACCTTTACTTCTGTTCTGCTGCCTTCAGAGCTAGGCCCTCGGCCAGCAGCCACCACCCACCAGCTGCCCATTGCCACCCTTACTTCTGCGCTGCTGCTGACAGTGCTGCTTTCAGAGCTGGGCACCTGACCAGCAGCCACTACTTTCCAGCCACCCAGATCTCAAGGCAGTGCAGAAGTAAGGGTGGCAATACCACAACTCCCTACAATAACCTTGCAACCACCCCACCCCCTGAACTCCTTTTTGGGTCAGGACCCCCAGTTTTGAGAAACATTGGTCTCTCTGTGAAATCTGTATAATATAAGATAATAGTACACAAAAGACCAGATTTCATGGTGGAGACCAGATTTCATGGTCCATGACACGTTTCACATGGCCATGAATTTGGTAGGGCCCTATTAATAGTGGGTACACACACACCATTTTATTTTTCCAGCTAAGGATTAAAAAAATCCAAAAACTCCACACTGCTCATATTTAGTGTCAGTTCATTTTTTCAATCCGACTGCAAGATCATCTTATTTGCAAGTATGAGGCCCGATGAAGTACATGAAGAAAAGCAACCACAATTAGCAACAACCTTCACAGTCTGCAGCAGAATTTAATTAGGACAATTATATTGGTGTGGTAGCCAACACTACAGAATTTCATGGAGTTTTGACCCTCCAGAGGATGAGATGACCACTCCTGTCTGCAGAGTCAATTTAGTACAAGTAAAAAGGGAGAGGGGGAAAGAACTGTAGAACGACCAATATTCTAAATCGTCACAAGCCACGATAGTCCAGGTTGCCCTTCTGCATACAATGTTTTTCTCTGTACAAGCGATCAACATTATAAAACTTAATATTTAAATTAAAATAAGGAATTAGCAGCCTTCAAGTTCCTTGTTGACATCCGAGGTTGGTATTATAGTGAGCTCAAATATTCTAGAAATGGGAGGTGTTGTCACACTGGAACACACTTACTAACAGAGCCGCTTCAGGAGAGAAACTGTAACCATTTCAGCAAGAGATAGTCATAGAATCATAGAATCAAAAGGTTGGAAGGGACCTCACGAGGTCATCTAGTCCAACCCCCTGCTAAAGGCAGGACCATTTTCCCTAAATAATCCCAGCCAGGGTGCGGTCTAGCCGGACTTTAAATAGCTCTAAAGATGGAGATTCTATCACCTCCCTAGGTAACCCATTCCAATACAACTATTATTTGTCAAGGTGCAAATTTCTTGGTCAAGGTATGGCCAAGATCCAGACTCCAGAGAAAAATAATACAAATATTAACAACAATAATGAATAAATAAAAATAATTGTGGGGTCCATTCAAAAGCATCTGGCAGTCCAGTTTTGGCCCATGATCTGCCTACTGGCTACCATGATTTGAGCCCCCTCTCTCTCCCTTACAGCAGGGAGCAGATTCGGATAGCCAGCGAGGGAAGTGACTTCAGCAGATGTTACTGAACATGTTCAGATGGCTGAAGCCCACCCAGTAACAACAGCAAAGTAGCAAATTATGACCAGTAGCAGTTTGTAATATTATTCTGGCTCCTCCTACCAATGAGACACTTTTAATCTTCCCATCCAGGCACAGAATCTCTGAACCAAACCGCAGAAAGAAGCAGAATCGAAGGAGCCACTCTGGGGGATCCCCCTGACACTGTTCCCAGGGCAGTGCATCCCCCCAGCAGCACAGGGACCAGGCAGAGGCAGGAACTGGCTTTTCCTCTCCCAGCTCCTCCTCTTGTCCCCAGGAAAGTCAATGTGCACTGGGGCAGGGTTGGCTTTAGGCCAATTCAACCAATTCCCCTGAATCGGGCCCCACCCCTAAGAGGGCCCCACACCCAAGCCCCACTATTTTGTACTAGCAAGAGCCGGTGCGCTGTACAGGGTGGCCCGGCTTCCCCAGGGGGGAATTTAAAGGGCCTGGGGCTCCCAGCAGGGGCTGGAGCCCCAGGCCCTTTAAATTGCCACCAGCGCCCCACTGCTGGAGCCTTGGGATAGGGCTGTGGGGCTTTGGGGGCTATTTAAAAAGTCTGGAACTCCCGTTACTTCTACCGCCCTGGCTCTTTAAAAAGCCGCAGGAGCCCCGCTGCTTCCCCAGGGCTTCCGCAGCTATTTAAAGGTCCGGGACAGTAGAAGCAGGGAGCCCTGGGTTCTTTAAATAGCCGTGGGAGCCCTGGGGTAGCAGGGGGCTCTGGGGGCTATTCAAAGGGCCGGGTCTCCAACTTCCTCCACCGCCCCGGTCATTTAAATTGCTACCAGAGCCCCGCCGCATCCCCAGGGCTCCCACGGCTATTTACTGGGCCAGGGCGGGCCAGTATAAGCCCCACAGGGCCCTTTAAATAGCTGCTGAGCCCTGGGCTGCTGCTGCTACCCTGGCGGGGGAGGCAGAAGGAGGAGTGGGCACTCACCGTACAGGGTGGGCTGTACCCCCTGTACCCACACCCAGCCCCTGTCTCCAGCCAGCCCCGCACCCTCTGCCCTGCCTCCAGCCCTGCATCAGCCCATCTCCAGCCAACCCCGCACCCCTTGCCCTGCCTGCAGCCAGACCCTACCTCCAGCTCCAGCCAGCCCCTGCCCTGCCTCCAGCCAGCCCCATGTCCACTGGTGCCCTGCAGTTCCCAGGGCAGTAACCCTCCCTGCACACCTGCTTCAATGAGGGGGCCAGGGAGCAGCCAGGACCCACACATGTGCACACCCTAGGGTGACCAGACAGCAAGTGTGAAAAATCAGGACAGGGGGTGGGGGGTAATAGGATCCTATATAAGAAAAAGCCCAAAAATCAGGACTGTCTCTATAAAATCAGGACATCTGGTCACCCAAGCACACCCCCAGGGAGTGATGGAGACCCACACATGTGAAATGGAGCTCAGTTCTAGTTCAGGCCCATCTTTTTAAAAAAGAACTTTAGGGTTAACATACATCCGTATTTTCCTAGGCACGTCAAGCTTTTTGGTTCTTAAATTGCCATCCAGAAGGAAAATACAGACGTATGGTAACCCTACTGGTACAAAAAATACATACTATGGCACATCCCTTAAATCAGAATTTTTTATAGGGAACCGGTTGCAAAGAAATTAAAGGCTTTTTTTACATTTTTTTTTTAATCATTCCCGCCGGGGCCTCGCCGAAAATGTTCAAATTGGGCCCCGCACTTCCTAAAGCCGGCCCTGCCCCGGGGTGCTGCAGGGAATGGGGCTGGGAGCCGGGACCTCCCTCCCCAATGATCGCTCCTGCTGCCCCTGTCTCCCTCCTGCCCCCTCCCCTCGGGCTGGGAGACTCGGTCCCTGGTCCGGCCCGGGGCGTTCGCTCCCCGGAGCTGGCTCGGCTCCTGCAGGCGCTCACGGGGGCAGAGCCGCGGTGGGGATCAGGGCGGGCAGCAGCTCTGGGACTCGCAGACCCACCCCCCGCCCCGGGAACAGAGCTGGGCCGAGGAGGGGCCGCTGGTGCAGAGTCACTTTCCTGCCCGGCCCCAGCCCTTCCCCCCGGGTCTCGCCCCTCACCTGCAGGCTCCGGCTCAGGGGCTGGTGTCGTTACAGCCCGGGGCTGAGTCCAGCCCCCGCAGAAAGTCCCCCCGGCTGGGCACAGAGGGGGGTTAGCGAAGGTCTCTCCCCGCTGGGGAGCAGCAGCGGCTCAGCCCCGGCTCCCGACCCCCGGCCCAGGCAGGCGGCACCGTCTGACCCGGGAGGAAGCTCAACCCCTGATATCCTGAGCAGGGAGAGCGGGAGCGTTCAGCGACCAGCCGCCTCCCTTCCCGGAGCCCTGAGCAGAGCCCCCTGGCGGCCGCAGCTCCGGAAATGCAGATACAAGGTGAGCCCCAGCTCGGGACCAGCTGCCGGGGAGGCTCCGGGTGTTGCGAGTGGTGGCGGGGGCGCTGCTCCCTCCGCTCAGCACAGCCGGGAGCTGCGATTTACTGCTGCTGCTGCTGCTGCTGCTTCTCCTGGGAGCCGGAGACTCCAGGTAATTGAGGGAGAACTGGGGGGAAAGTGCTGCGTGTCCACCCGCACCCCATCGCTGCGCCCCGCGTGTCTGCCAGTCCCAGAGCTGCAGGCTTTAGCTCAGACATTTTTCCTGCAGGGGCTTAGGGGTGGGGCAGGGGGCAGTGGGGTAGGGAGTCGTGGTTCAGGTGGAGGAAATGGAGAGAAAGGCCTTGGTGGGGGCGGTAGGATCAGGTCCCAGCGGGGTCCCCCCCTCTGCCTGGCCAGAAGGGGAGGGGTGAGCAATAAGAAGATGGGAAAGGGGGGTACAGACAGCATGGCTGTGCAGGGGCGCACCCCAGGGAGAGGAGAAGAGTGGGGGCTCAGGGGAGTGTGTGGGGGGGTTATTCATTTAAAAATCTACTCCATTATCTTGAGACAAGCCGGGGGGTCCCTGTGAGCTCCGCAGCGATGGGTAAATCTCCCCGGCATTCCAGCACTGACAAGGGCCTGTTTGCTCCACACCCCTCAGGTCTGAAAGGACTGAGGCCAGGTCTACAGGACAGACCTATGTTGGCATAACTACATGGCTGGGGGAGGGGGGAGCAGCTTCAGCGGATGTTGCCGAGCCTGCTCCTCACCGACAGCAAGCTAGCAAATGTTCACTATCCCTTGGGAGGATCTCAAGCAAAATGTGGCTGTTGTTCTGCAGCCTGGCAGGGCAATTGGGGAAGCTTCTGCAGGGGCTTTAGTCCATGTCACACCCCGATTCTCTCCAGGCTCTTTCCTTGCAGACAGACGCTCTGGGGTTTAGTTACAGCTTGTCCCACTGACTGGGCTGCAGCCCCGGTTGGTAGCGAGGGACCAAGGAAGTGGCTGAATCTTTGTGACAGATGCTGGCAGGGGGAAAGTACGAAGGGGGAGAATTAAGGGCTCTGAGGCTTTTCTGCAATACAACTATACAGTATATCTAGATAGCATAACTGAGCATCATGCACTGTGTCACTCCTGCTTTTGACTGATTAGTAATCAAGGCTCCTAGAAGACGTTATTGCTGCCTCCATTGTGATCTGGAGACCTGGACCAAGCAGCTGCTGCTCTGCGTCTGGGAGAGACCAGAGAAACCAATGGGGGACTTTCCGCGGTGGCTGGAGCCAGCCCTTGGGGGAGCCCCAGGCTGTACCAATACCAGCCCCGGAGCTGGAGCCTGCAGGTGAGGAGAGAGACCCAGGGGAAAGGGCTGTGGTCAGGCGGTAGAGGAGGGGTTGGCAACCTTTCAGAAGTGCTGAGCCGAGTCTTCATTTATTCACTCTATTTTAAGGTTTCGCGTGCCAGTAATACATTTTAACGTTTTTAAAAGGTCTCTTTCTATAAGTCTATAATATATAACTAAACTATTGTTGTATGGAAAGTAAATAAGGTTTTTAAAACGTTTAAGAAGCTTCATTTAAAATTAAATTAAAATGCAGAGCTCACCAGACCAGTGGCCAGGACCCAGGCAGTGTGAGTGCCACTGAAAATCAGCTCGTGTGCCACCTTCGGCACACGTGCCATAGGTTGCCTGCCCCTGCTGTAGAGGATGGGTTCCTCTAAAGTGCTGGGAAATCTAGCTGAAAAGCTACATCAGGCAGGGTGATTAGTCTCTGCTGTCTTTCCCCCTAGGGCAGGTCTCTGTGGCTCTGGTCTTTGACTGAGCCTGACCCACTGCACAGGGGTAAAGAACTTTGAGAGCCCCAGCTGCAAAGTGATGGAGAGGGGCAGGGCTAGGGCATGGTTATTATTGCATTGATTTTTTTCCATAGGAAACTGACACTCCCCAAAACTCTGAAATAACAGAGACAAAATATTTAACCATGGTCTCTGAATTTGGCATCCAAAATGTAGCCTCACCTGGTATGTTTTCATATGCTGGGTGTGTGCGCATGGATACCATTTGCACACTCTGATGGAGGGCGAGAGGGATGCATGCAAAAGAGTTGTGGGTGCAGAGTTGTGGGCGCAGAGTTGTGGGCGCACATGCAAAGGGCTATCCTGGATCAACAAGGTAAAAACATGACTAAGCATCTTCCCCAGTGTCACAGAGTTTAGAATTGCTCCAGCTGCTGTTCTGACCCTGGCAAGCTGCAGAGTAACTTCCACATTTTGCTCCAGATCACCCAGTCCTCCCAGGGGACAGGGAAAGGACAGAACTTCTGGTGGGTTTGGTCTGGCTATAGCTGGGGTGCGGAATGCAGAAAGGTAGGAGCCCAGCAAGTGAAATCCCTTCTGAGCCTGCTTTAATGTGGGGCATAAGTTGTAGGGAAAACCCCCGCAGGAGGGTGGAAATTCCCCTATGAGAAGTAACAAACGGCTGACCACACAGACATCAGAGGCGCACAGCCAGCGCATTCAAGTCACTCTGGAAAGTTGGGAATTGGGCTTGAATATCACAAGGTTTAAAAATACACTTTGGGGGGGCAGGGTGATTTTATTTATCGTCTGGTGGTTAAGTCTGTGGGGGAAAGCCACCTGCCCCCTTAGTGAGAGAGAGAGTGAGTAGAGAGTGTGTGTGTGTGTGTGTGTGTGTTTGCGTGCGCATACACTTATTGCATCAAAAGAGCAAAACTCCACCTGCCACAGTGCAAATGCAAAATTGCAGCCTCCCTCCTCACAGGGAGACTCCACCCACTGACCCTCCCTTACTCCTGGGATAGGGGGAGCTGCCACTTTGTGTCCAACTCCACACCCTGCCCTGTCACCAGTCTCTTCTCCCCTGATCCTCACAGTCTCCTCTTCATACCTGCCCCTTAGTCACCTGCCGTTCCCTTTACATCTTCAGTGTACCTTTCACATCAGCCACCCCACATGCCCGTATGCTCCCTGTCTGCAAACCCCCACAGCCTCCAACCCTTCACCCCACATTCCCCTGCACTCCCTAATCCATGACATTCCTGTAAACCATTGTCAGGCTTGGTCTGGTCCCCACAAACTCCCCTACACTGCTCTTAGCCTCCCTCTGTTCCCCCCCTCCATACTCCCATGAGCCTCTGTTTCCCTCTTGCCCCCATGTGCCTTGCATCATCCCTCATTCTCCCTGCTGCCCCTCACTCATTACCTTCTTCTGTCTGTCTCCTGCTCCCCTCCCAGGATCTCACTACACCTCCTCCCCCCTCAGTCCGCCCCCTGGATGTGGACAACCCTGCACACTGCCCCACAATCCACCTCTCGCCCCCTCAACCCTCACTAGTTCCCCTGCACCCTCCTCAGTCTGGCGGTAGCTTCCTGTGTCTCCTTTTCTATGCCTGGTGTCTCCTTGTCAGAGGATGTTGTGAAGGCCAAGACTCTAGCAGGGTTCAAACAAGAACTAGATAAAGTCATGGAGGATAGGTCCATGCTAGGATGGGCAGAGAAGGTGTCCCTAATCTCTGTTTGCCAGAAACTGGGAATGGGCGACAGGAGATGGATCACTTGATGATTACCTGTTCTGTTCATTCCCTCTGGGGCACCTGGCATTGGCCACTGTTGATAGACAGGATACTGGGCTAGATGGACCTTTGGTCTGACCCAGTATTAACCATTCTTATGTTCTTATATATCCAGCCTCCTAACCACAGGGCCCTAGCCATATTCCCTGAGGAGATCATGGCTTTAACCATACTGAAAACAATAGGAACTGGTGACCAGTACTAGGAGCTGCCTTACTTTCACATGCCTGGAAGATCTGTAGGGAAATGGTAGCCATCTGGAATAATAATGAATAATTATTGAATGAACAGTATTAGTCCTCAACTCTACTATGGGAACAGCCATAGTTATTGCTAAGGTGGCTCCCCAAAATGACAGCCTTTTCCAAGAAAAATTTCTAGACAAATGAACCATGAAACCAATGATGTACCTGAGATAAACCAATGATATTTTCATCCTATGGACAGATCACCTCAGCTCCCTCACAGATTTCCACCACAACTTCAACAACCGTCACCCATCCATTAAACTCTCTCTGGATAATTCCATACTAGCATTAACTTCTTGGACAGCAATTAGCTGCAATAATGGAACCCTACAGACAACAATATACAAGAAACCCACAGATCACCACACCTACCTTCACAGATCCAATAATTGCCCCAAACATACGAAGAAATCGGTTATCTACAGCTCTCTTGGAGTGAGCTGGTGGGATTGTGGCTGGGGCAGCAGGTACTGAATGAGGATCTCTTGCTATTTCAGGGGCCAGTGAAGAAGGAGACTCATCATGCAGGAGAATTGTGAGAATGTGACTTCACTGGGTAAGAATTCCTGTACCTTTAGGAATTAGAAGCTGGGGGAGCGGTGTCTCTGAGGCACGTGGGTTGGCTTCTGCTCAGGGTTCCTCCCTGCTCCCTTATATTTTGAGGGGACCAGCCCCATCACCCCCAGAATCCATATGACCATTCCACACCCTCTTCCAAGGGAGAGGAGATTCAGAGATGCATTGGAGTTGCAAGTCCATCCCCAGAACTTCTAATGGAGAGGAAGAGTTGCATGTTCCTCTCTGTATTATTAAACATGGACGCACAGTATCCCTCCCTACAGAGAACTGGGTCCATACCTGGAGAGGGCTTTGGTCTCAGCAATATTAGAAAGGAGTAAGAGATGGTCTAATTCCTAAGCCAGAATCATAAGACTGCACAATTTATGGAGATCCCGGGATCTCCTTCCGCAGGACTCACGTGCCACTATAAACACTTGACCTCCCGCAAAGGATCTTCAAGACCATTTTTCAATCCATTTGGTTTATACAAAGGCACTACCTGGCACATTTGGAAACACCTGAGAATAACTGTAAAACCCTAGTCTCAGCCTCAGCTGTTTTCTTTCCCCTGAGCTGGGTTTCCAGTTCCCACAGCCAACATCATCTCCTAGCTGGAAAGGGGGGAAGAGCCATGAGTCCTAGGTCACCAGAGCTGCAAGGAAAGAGTGATCCTGAGAGGTGCCGATCAGGTGAGGAATTGTTTGAACAGATGCAGAAATCATCCAGCCTTGGCATAAACATCTGGCATTCTCACATAGGCTCCATAAACTCCCCCATTTCTGCCTCATATCTGCCTCATCTCTACCTAGTCAAGATTATGCCCGTGAGGTGTTATATCTTCCTGGCAGATGTTACTCATGGCTTTCCTCCCACCCTGACCAACATCTGGCAGCAGCTCATGTCTCTCTGAATCTTCAGATAGGATGAAGAGGCAGAATTGGTCCTCTCCTCTCTCTCTTTCGAGGAAGGTCTTGGGATTCAGATTCTACTCTTGAGTTTTTGATCACCCCAGAAGTTATTTGGGTTTGTTTTCCTCATTCTCATCCCCTTTCTCAGGTACCCTTTCCCCCAACACAGGGACTGACTCCTGTCTGGATTCTCTCTCTGTCCCAGCAGGTGATGTGATGGTGAGTGAGAATGAGGAAGAAAGTCCTCAGCAGAAAAGTCTTGAGCAAGTGGAACCACGTAGGATATTGCTGGGAAGACCTGAAGTGGGTATTTTCCAAAGTTCTGAGCTGGGAGAATCCTGTGAGACTCAACACAGGCCAGAGGGGCAACTGGGAAAGCCCCCAGGAGATGGACAAGGAAAATCCAATCACCATGGGGATGATTTGGAGGATCTCAATGGGACCACAGTGCAGGTGAGAATCAGCACTAAAGAGAAACGGCATGAATGTGCTGAGTGCGGGAAAAGCTTCAACCAGAGATCAAACCTGATTGTACATCAGAGAGTTCACACAGGAGAGAGACCTTACAGCTGCCCTGACTGCAGGAAAAGCTTCAAGCAGAGTTCGGACCTTCTTCGACATCAAAGAATTCACACAGGAGAGAGGCCTTACCGATGTCCCATCTGTGGGAAAAGCTTCAATCAGAGCTCAGAACTTAGTAAACATCAGAGAACCCACACGGGAGAGAAACCCTATAAGTGCCCTGAGTGTGGGAAAAACTTCAATCAGAGCTCAGAACTTGTTAAACATCAGAGAATTCACACAGGAGAGAGACCCTATAGGTGCTTGGACTGTGGAGAAACCTTTAGCCAGAGCTCACACCTTACTGTGCATCAAAGAATCCACACAGGAGAGAGACCCTATATATGCCCCAAGTGTGGAGAAAGTTTCAGTGTGAGATCAGCCCTTACTACACATCAGAGGATCCATACAGGAGAGAAACCCTATAAATGCCCCATCTGTGAAGAAAGATTCAGTCAGGTCTCAGCCCTTATTACACATGAGAGAATACACTCCGGAGAGAGACCCTATAAATGCCCCAACTGTGGGAAAAGCTTCACGCAGAGCTCAGCCCTAATTAGACATCAGAGAACCCATATGGGAGAGACACCCTATAAATGCCTAGACTGTGGGAAAAGCTTCAAAGCGAAGGTCTCTCTAATGTCCCACCAGAAACTGCATGCAGGATAATAGGTGTCAGGAGCTTTCCCTGCAGGGCAGATGTGGCCAAATTCAGTGGGCTATTCATTTGTATTGGAGCTTACAGGAAAAGATCATTTGCATCGTCTAAATTGCCAGCAGAAGAGAAGGTGAGGCAGCATAGAGGCAGACAGCATGGGATAGCATCCACCCCCAGCAGGGAAAAGGAACTGTAGCTGGGGAGACATGTCAGAAGAAGACATTTCTAAGGTTTACTGGATTATGAAGAGACAGGGAGCAAATCCCTAAATTATCCTTCAGCTGAGGAGACAAGGAAAACCAGTACCTTGAACTCCGACAGTGGGGCTCCTGGCTGAAAGCTAGCCAGCCATTGCTGGGAATGGAAGACTAGTGAGGAAACTACCTTGTACAAAGATTGGTGCTTGTTAAGTTAGCTCCTAGCCATTAGGAAGCGTATTTTTACTTTTGTTTGTTTGTGACCCTTTCTATCTTTATTCCTTCTGCCAGGTATCACTTAGGGCTTGGCTACACTTGCAAGTTAGAGCGCATTAAAGCAGCCCCAGGCACCCTAACTCCCGATCCGTCCACACTGGCAAGGCACCTAGAGCACCTGGACCCTGCAGCTGGAGTGCTCCTGGTAATTCACCTCAATGAGAAGCGTTACACTTGCTGCTCGCCTGAGCGTCAGTGTGAATGAGGTGTTGCGTTACTGTGCTTTGATTGGCCTCCAGAAACGTCCCATAATCCCCTTAAGTCAAGTGGCACTCTTGTCATTGTTTGGAATCGGCTGCAGGAATGCGGATATTCCCTTTCAAAGCTCCATTTCTGACAACCGGCTGCTTATCTGCTCCAAGACAAGGCAAGCCATTAGTGTGGAATGTTGCTGTTGTAAGTGTGTGTGGCAGGGGGTGGGAGGAGTCTGAATTTACAAGACGGCATGTAGACACACTCTCAACACCCCAAAAACCCATTCTCTCTCTCCTCCCACATACACACAACACACTCCCTGTCACACTCCATCCCATCCCCCCACATTTGAAAAGCACATTGCAGCCACTTGAATGCTGGGATAGTGTTGTATCAACCAGGCAAGGTACTAACAGACTGCAACAGGACTTTATTTTTACAGTGGAAACCTCTTTGCCAAGCTGCTGCTACACCCTCTGTAACTCTCACTCAGCCTCCTCAACTCCTCCCCTCTCCTTCCTGTTTCCTGTCCTTTCAGACTCCCAACAACCAGTGCTCCCAGTTCTAATAATTACAAGCACATCTAAACACCACAGATAGCTACTACAATGCACTGCTGTTTGTGGTGTTGCAAGAGCTGCTAATGTGTCCATGCCAAGTACGCTTTCAGCTGAGAGTGTGAACACAGAGCAGCGTTTTCCCTGCTGCTGTCTCCGAAGGCTGGTTTAACTTCCAGCGCTCCACATCTGCAAGTGTAGCCATGCCCTTAAGCTATGACTTTCGTTTAATACATTTGTTTTATTTTCACTACAAAGCAACTCAGGGCTGTGTTTCAAGGGAAGGGTGTATTTACCCTAGTTCAGTTAACAAGCTGTAAAGTACTGACTCTTTAACAGAGAACTGAACTTAATATCTTCTGTGAATAGGGGCTGTGCATTGCAGAGAACCATCTCGGAGGCACTCGGGGGCTGGAGTTCACCAGTTGTTAGTGAGGGTTGGGTTGGAAGAGTGCAGTTTGCTGGTGAGGAAAACAGAGAGGTGTGGCAAGGAGCTGACACACCATCTAATCTCCAACAAAACTCACTTTTGCTGAGGCTGAGGGGTAACACAGCGGCTCCTAGCTCTGGATATCCCCAGGGGCTTGTTAAAGTGGTGCTGTGATGGTACCTCCCATAAGGCTTTATGGGAGTATGACATAACTGGAATATGTTTTGTGCTGCCTGTGCCATGTAACATATCTCTGTAAAAGTTATGGTCTGCTGTATCTATTCGTCCTATTTGTACACATATATCATTTTGTACTTGAGGTTAAGAATATTGGCTGTATACTGGCTTGATTTCTGAGTAAGCTTTGTGAGGCATTTGGTCAGCTTCTTTAGGAAGGAATTTGCAAGGTTAAGTAGCTGGTCAGGAAGCACTTGGGGAACAATGCATCTTGGAATGCTCCAATCCACATAAAAAGTCTTCCTAAAGACATACAAGATACTATGCGTGGCTGCCCGGGGGGGGTGGGGTGGGCGAGGGGGACAAGTGGAACAATTTGCCCAGGCCCTACAGGGGCCCCATGAGCCCTGGCCCAGCAGCGGTCCGGGTCTTCGGCTGCATTATGTCGGCAGGGGCCTTCAGTGGCGCTGAAAACGCGGAGCAACTAAAGGGCCCCCTGCAACCGAAATGCCACCGAAGACCCTGACCGCCACCTGGTGAGTACAAGCGCCGCAGCTGCCCTGCTTTGCCCCAGGCCCCCTGAATCCTCTGGGTGGCCCTGATACCATGTGGACAATGGCTTCTGCCTGTAAAGACTGAGAGTCATGCATGGACATGTGACTTGCCCGGGTGACTCCAGAACTCCATCTTGGAGCTGGATTTGCATAGGAGTGAGGAGGGTCGTCTCCACCCACAAGATAAAAGTCTATTTTTACACAACAGAGAGACCCCTCCATTTTGTCTTTGGGAAAAGAAGGAGCCTCTCCACCCTCCAGGATACTTGAAGGAAACTGGAACAAAGGACAGTAACTACAGGGGGTGTGAGCGATTGCTGAACCCAGGCTAAAAGGAGATTAGTCTGTAAAAGGGAGCATTCTGGAACTGGTGAGGATCTTATCTGTATTCAGTTTGATTAGACATAGATTTGCACATTTTATTTTATTTTGCTTGGTGACTTACTTTGTTCTATCTGTTACTACTTGGAATCACTTAAATCCTACTTTCTGTATTTAATAAAATCACTTTTTACTTATTAATTATCTCAGAGTATGTGTTAATACCTGGGGGAGCAAACAACTGTGCATCTCTCTCTATCAGTGTTATAGAAGGTGAACAATGTATGAGTTTACCCTGCATAAGCTTTATACAGAGTAAAACGGATTTATTTGGGTTTAGACCCTATCATGAGTTGGGCACCTGAATGCTATAGACAAGCACACTTCTGTGAGCAGTTTTCAGGTAAACCTGCAGCTTTGGGGCAAGTAATTCAGACCCTGGGTCTTCGTTGGAGCAGACGGGGGTGTCTGGCTCAGCAAGACAGGGTGCTGGAGTCCTGAGCTGGCAGGGAAAACAGGAGCAGAGGTAGTCTTGGCACATCAGGTGGCAGCTCCCAGGGGGTTTCTGTGATCCAACCCATCACAGGTGCCATGTACTAGGACGGGGGTGGCCAAACGTACTGACCCTCTGAGCTGCATACAATAATCACAACCTCAAGAGCCGGGCGTGCCTGCTGGGGCTTGGGGCTTCAGCTCTGTGGGGCTCCCCTGCCAGGGCACAGGGCGTCTGCCCCATGGCAGGCACCTGCCAAGGCTCAGGGCCCCAGCAGGCGTACCCTGCGAGGCTGAAGCCCTGAGCCCCACCAGAGGACAGAAGCCCCAAGCTCTCCCCCTTCCCTGTTAGGCACGGAATGGGGGGCATCCCCCATTAGCCACGATGGGCAGGGATGGTGTCCCTAGCCTCTGTTTGCCAGAAGCTGGGAATGGGTGACAGGGGATGGATCACTGGATGATTTACCTGTTCTGTTCATTCCCTCTGGGGCACCTGGCGTTGGCCACTGTCGGAAGACAGGATACCGGGCGAGATGGATCATTGGTCTGACCCAGTAATGGCCATTCTTATGGTGGGCTCCAGGAGCCACACTTTTAACTATAAAAGAGCCGCACGTGGCTCACAAGCCGCAGTTTGGCCACCCCTCTGCTAGGAGCTAGTCCTCACCTTTCCTCTATCAGTCTGTCCCATAGCTCAGTGGTTAGGCTGCTCTCATGACAGACTGTGCTGATGGCAGCCTTTCTCCCTGGGGTGGGTCTTGAATATGGGTCTCCAGCACCTCAGGTAAGTGCTCTAGCTACTGGGTTAAAAGTTAGTTGTGTGGGCACTGCCACCTTCTCCATGGCTGTTTGTTTTGCATGGAGTGAGGCAGGCGCCTGCCTCATTCTTACAAGAAACAATGTAGGTGCCTAAGCCACCGACTCCAGGAGAGGGGCTGCCCATGGATCAATCAGAGCTAGGTGCCCAACTCCATGAGAGGGACTTGGGACACGCACCCTGCATTGGCATCTCCCACTGACTGTCTGAGGGGGCTCTCTTCTCCCCACGCGCATGCCGTTTTTGTGCATCCCAGTCTAAGACTCCTCTCTCTCCCCACGCATTGGGCAGGGCGGGGGGTGGTGGTGGAGCTGAGGTAGCTCACTCAAGCTTTGTGGATCCTAGTGTTGTTCCAGTGATTTTCAAGGTGACTAAAAGCAGTGGCAGATTAACCAATGGGGCCACAGGGCCTGTGCCCAGAGACCCCGGCCAATTAGGGGCCACCGGAAAAATGGACGCCTCACCCCTAGCAGACAGGCATTGTGCAAGGCGGGGGAAGCTCCCGTGCCCTGATCCTGCTCCACTATCCAGCAGCAGTGCCAGGTGGGCAGGGGAATCCCCTGCACCCTGGCAGAAGTGCAGGGCAGTGGGGGAAACCCCTGCACTTGGACCCCAACTGTGACCCTGGGACTGGATGAGCTCTGGCTCCCTGCCACAGCCTCAGGGCTGTGGGAGCTCTCTCAGCCCGCTGCAGCCCCAGGGCTCTGGCGGAGGAGGTAGGGGGACAGAGTTCTCCGGTCTTGGGGCTGCAGTGGGTGGGCAGAAAGGAGCAAATGGGGGACCACAGTGGTGGGGGGATGGCATGGGGTGGGACTGTGGGTGGAACAGGGGTGGGCTGCAGACTGAAGGGAACGAAGGGGGGTGGGACTGCAGGCGGGAGGGAGCCCTCCACTTGCTCTGGCCCAGGGCCACATGAAACCTTAATCCACCTTTGAAAACGTTCGGTGTTGCAACGTTCAGCGTTACAATGCCTAAGTCCCTTTGTGGCTCCAGGTCCCGAGCACCATGTTCTGTGAGCCTGGCAGGCCTGCAGGAGGAGAAATGAAGAGCAAGAGACCCCAATGGAGCCTGTCCAGCCCCAGTGAGCCACACCCCAGCTCCTCACAACCACCAGTCACCTGCCCCTCCCCATTGCTGCCTCCTCCCAGCTGCCACGGGACCACATCCCGCCCCCCCGCCCTGTTAATGCGGCCCAGGGCTCCCTCTATGGGATGCTGGCTCTGCTCCAGCCCCAGGTTGGGGGGATGGGAAATGGACCCTAAGGTGCTGAAATCTCTGTCCCTGCGAATTCCCCCACTCCTGGGCAGATCCAGTATCCCAACCATAGCCTTCCTGGCACCCGCATGTTTCTCAGCCCTGGCAGGGCCCCGTGCAGGCAGGAGAGTTCCCTTTGCCCTCCCAGCTCCCCTGAACATGCCCCCTGCGGGCTCTGGCTTTCTGCTGCGCTCATAGCTCAGCTCCTAGTGGGGCAGGTGCCCCCTCAACCTAACCACTCAGCTCTCCTGGAGAGAAACCAGAGACACTGAGCTCCCTTCCCCACGTGGCACAAGAGCCAGGACTCCTGGGTTCTAGTCCCATCTCTGGGAGGAGAGTGGGTATGTGTCAGCAGGGGGCTGGGAGCCAGGACTCCTGGGTTCTCTGGCAAGTGAATAGGCTCAATGGGGATTAGGAAGCTGGACTCCTGGGTTCTAGTACCAGCTCTGACAGGGGAATGGGATTGAGGGGGGTTGGGAACCAGGACTGCTGGGTTCTAGTCCCAGCTCTGGAGCAGTAGTGAGTGAGGTTTCCTGTGGGGAGGAGGAAATGTATGGAAGAAGTTTAAGGGGAGGTGGGTTTTGGCCCTGGTGAGAGGTATAACCCACTGAGCCGTATCTAAGATGGAAGGATGCACAGGTGTACCTCACCCAGGAGTGGGTTTGGCTGCTGTCACTGGTGAACAGGGGATACGGCATGCCTCTGACACCCTGCATAGCAGCCAGGTGAGGTTTATTTGTCCCCTTGCTGGGCTCTGTACGCACAGGACAGAGGGATAAGGGCCAGCCCCGTGGGAATCCAGAGTAGGGTTAGTGACCAGAAAAGCAGAAACCCTGTTTGGAAAACAAGCTGTGGTTTTCAGGAATGCCAGGCTGTGATGATCACTGAAACACAGACACCACCAGGCAGCTGGATAACGGTCACATTGCGCAGGGATTGCTCACCCAGTGCTAAAAAACAGGCACCTCTGGGGTGGAGTGTGGCAGCTCAGTAATAATCACAAAGTCAAGTTCTAGAGCAGAAATGCAGTGAGGAGCCAGCCAGTGGGAGCAGCAGCAGCCAAAGCCGGGATCTTCCTGTCAAAACTGTAGAAAGTGCTGCCCTGGGGATGGTGTCAGGGGGAATCTCCAGAGCAGATCCTTTGATTCTGCTCCTTGCTAGCATTTGGCTGAGGGGAGAAGGGGTGTGTCTGTGGAAGTAGCCCTGGTGTAGCATCAGTGACTGTCTGCAGGGAAAGAGCCTGGGGGGAATCAGTGTGAAATGGACTAAAGTTCCTTCTGAAACCTTCCCAATTGTCCTTCTCACCTTGACTAGCTGCAGTGTAACATCCACCTTTTGTTCCAGATCATCCCAGCCCCTGGAAGTTAAAGAACGGCAATGGAGATGGATCAAGAAGGGGATTATCAAACAGGGAGCTGCTGGTGGGTTTTTCCTAGGACAGAAAAAGCTGAGAGGAGAGGATGGGGTGGCAAGTTGAATCTGGGGGCTGATTTTTAGGGGACCCATTGGATGCTTTTGCATGTGCAGGGTGTGGTAAGGTGAATTCCCCCATCTCTGTCCTCCAGGATAAAGAATTACACACAAGATGGGAGTAATCTATGCCTCTAGCAGCGTTTGACCCTACACGGGCTGCGGAAGGTGTGGTTATTTCAGGCTGCCACTTTTCTTGAGTTCCCATCTTGACACACCTTGATCCTGATTTCCAGACCTGTAACTTTCATTTGAAGCTGTGGCTGAACAGAAGCTAACTATTGACATAATAAATAAGATAGCTATTATCATTACTTGACTATATACTGTAACCCTCTTTGCCAAGCCGTAGCAGATGTCAGAGCCTTGCAGGTCAGTTGCTTTGAAGGAGAAATCGATGGCACAGAGTCAGGGTATGTTCTATTGTGAGTTGTATATTTAGACTATACCCACCTGTCCTTGAACAGAGGTGGTCATAAATGGGATGCAGGCGAACCTGCCTTTTAAAAATCTCAGCCTAACAATAATTCCTAGTTTGTGAGAAGCACCTCTGCTCCAAAACTTGACTTAAATCTACTCTAAATTCCCTTGCTGTTTGCTGCAGACCCAGCTCCCCAAACAGAATCTGCATTGCAAAATTAACAACATCTTCAAAAACTCAACAGTGCCCATACCCTGAGAAACAGAACTTTTAAGATTGTGCTATAGTGCCACCTGGTGATTGCTGCCATAATATGTCCATATATCCATAACAGCACAAGCGGTATTGATCTACTTGGGCTTGGCCATAACTGATCAGAAGCAATTATGGAAACGTAGTCAGTAAATACATACATACATTAATAGCCTTTGCTCATTCTGCTCCATTCTAGGAAGATTGCTTTGTTTAAAAACAAATGGTCAGAAGGCTCCCCATTGAGGTCTCATTCCCTGGCTTTGCCACAAGCTGGCTAATTGAATTTGGTCAAATCACAGTGTGTGCGTCACACACAAAAGCCCTATGTATGACCAGCTTATTTTTTCATGTTTACAGCACAGGCAATTTGAGAATGAAAGGCCTTTTAAGGCTTGCACTGAGATCCCAAATCATGTCTGGTTTGGGGAGAGGGATCTAGTGGTTAGAGTGGGAGGGCTGGGAGTCAGGACTCCTGGGCGCTATCACCAGCTCTGGGAGAGGAGTGGTGTCTAGAAGTTCGAGTAGTGGGGCCTGGGAGTCAGGGCTCCTGTGTTCTGCTCCCAGCTCTGGGAGGAAAGTGGTGTCTAGTGTTTAGAGCAGAGGTAGCTGAGAATCAGGACACCTGGGTTCTGTTCCTAGTTCTTGATGGGAGTGGATCCAGATTGTTCATGGTTTAAGCACTCTCCAGGCTCTGTAATGTGCCCAGTCAAACCCCAGCAGCAGTATGTATCCCAGCTTCCCCCCACCCTTGTGTGGTCACATATCTCCACTGCACCCCGAGCTAGAAAAGATCTCACATGGAAGGATAGTAGCTCCAGGCTGAAAATTCTTTAATCCACTTGGGATTCAACAGAAAGCTTTGGATCCTTGGCCACTTCATTGTCATGGTCCTTGTTAATGAACCAATCAGCAGCAGAGTGTGCCTGGGTGTGGAGGGGGGAATCAAGACCCCAGAGGTGGATGGGGGATGGATGGCAGTTCTCTGGGATGCAATTTGCTGAATCATAGTGTGAGAAAGGATTTGACCCCTCTTGGGGCTGGAGCCCAGGCGTGGAAGCACTCTGGGACATATGAGAGCCTGGCCCAGTGGGGGTGATCATGGGCCCCATAGAGAGGATAAGAGAGTTATTACTGCTCCCTCAAAGGGAGCAGTAATATCCCTCTTTGACAGAAGCAGGTGATTTGGGAGCTGAGAGGGCAGGGTGCTCTCCAGATGTACCTAGCAATGAGGTCTGCAGAGCATGGATTTGGGGGGGGTGTCTGAGAATAGACAGACGTGGGGTTGGTGCTGTCATCCTCTGTCCTGCCGCAAGATTCCTTCACCCGGCCGGACAGTGAGATTCCCCTCATGTGAGAATGTCTTTGTTCTGGTCTCCATCCGCCCCCTAGGCCCCGAGGATCTGTTGGCCTGCACAACACAAAGCAAGTTTGTTAATAGCAGCAAAGGGCTGTGAATACAAGCAAGGTGGGGCTTGGATCTGCAAAGTACATGGATGGGAGAGAAAAGGCCAAGTGGTGCAGGATGGTGGGATGGACAACGACTGGATGGGGGTGTTCTCCTCTCGGAGGCCGTGCAGAAGCCACTGGTGTAAGAGGGTGCTGTGCTGCCATAGTTCCCATGTTTCACAGGGGGCATTAAACCAGTCAGAATGAGCAGAGATCCTCTGTCACTTTCCCATTCATCAGGGCATATCACAGCTCTATTGATTCCATTACAGCCAGTCAGAAAAATGGGATTTTCCCCATTCAGGAGGAAAAGAAACAAACAAAACCTTTCAGAACTTTAACCTTTCCATGGGGATTTTCTAAACCAGTGGTTCTCAACCAGGGGTCCAGGGGCCTGTGGGGGGCACAAGCAGGTTTCAGGGGTCCACGAAGCACGGCCAGCGTTAGACTCACTAGGGCCTAGGGCAGAAAGCTAAAGCCCTGCCGCACATAAGAAGAACATAAGAACGGCCATACTGGGTCAGACCAAAGGTCCATCCAGCCCAGTATCCTGCCCACCAGTGGCCAATGCCAGGTGCCCCAGAGGGAGTGAACCTAACAGATAATGATCAAGTGATCTCTCCCCTGCCGTCCATCTCCATCCTCTGACAAACAGAGGCTAGGGACACCATTCCTTACCCATCCTGGCTAATAGCCATTAATGGACTTATCTACCATGAATTTATCTAGTTCTCTTTTAAACGCTGTTATGGTCCTAGCCTTCACAACCTCCTCAGGCAAGGAGTTCCACAAGTTGACTGTGTGCTGAGTGAAGAAGAGCTTCCTTTTATTTGTTTTAAACCTGCTGCCCATTAATTTCATTTGGTCTCCCCTAGTTCTTATATTATTGGAATAAGTAAATAACTTTTCCTTATCCACTTTCTCCACATCACTCATGATTTTATATACCTCTATCACATCCCTCCTTAGTCTCCTCTTTTCCAAGCTGAAAAGTCCTAGTCTCTTTAATCTCCCCTCATATGAGACCCGTTCCAAACCCCATTCCAAATCCCAGTCCAAACACGAGACTGGAGCCTGGGCCACCAAGTCCCACTACCCAGGGCTGAAGCCAAAGCCCGAGCAACTTAGCTTCACAGGGGCCCCCTGTGGTGTGGACCCCTGGGCAATTGCTCTGCTTGCTAACCCCAAAGCCGGTCCTGGCTTTTATATGCAGAAAAGCAATTGTTGTGGCATAGCTGGGCCATGGAGTTTTCATAGCGGGGGCGGGGGCAAGGGGGAGGTCCAGAAAGAAAAAGGTTGAGAACCTCTGTCCTAAATGAAACCATATGACAACTTTCATCTGTGTAATTATGAATCACCATTTCAAAACTAAACATATTTTCATTTAGACTTCAAATAGTATTGTGATTCTGTATTTTAAATTGGATTTTTTAAAAAAATTCTTCTGTAGGGCGTTTAAAATACGCAAATTAAAAGGGCTATTTCCCCACCAAACACACACATACTGTCCTTTTCCACTTGCAAAGAGGGAGAAATGGTCAAAATGTGAGCAAACATATTATTTCAAAATGGAATTTTTCCCAAAAAAAATGTTTAGAAAAATTCAGGATTTTCCTCCCTGAAATACTACATTTAGAACAATTTTGGAAAATTAAAAACTTAATAAAAAAAATTCCCACAAAAGTTGATTATTTTTCCTGACCTTTTGTTTGTTGAATGTAGATTGCATTCTGCCTCCCCTCTAAGCTCTCCCTCCTCCCCTCCAGGTGTTTTCAGCTGAATAGGAGATTCCCCATCACTGCTTATCCTGAACAGCTGTACAGTGTTGGCTGGGTGACTGCTAAACAGCTGCTATACCCGCCCCCCGCCCCCCGTCCCCAAGAAGTGACTGCATTTTATTCTTCCCCAACTCTTCATTGTCTTTATGGCCTGCCAGTCCCATCCCTCCTGGCCCTCAGAGCTCCTCACCAGGCAGCTCAGGGTTCCTTCTGCCCTGGTGGAGTGAGTGAAACTGATGCCTTTCCCCTTCCCTACACCATCGCTTACCCTTGGGTCCGGAGATCCTCTCAAGACGTGCCCAGAAGCTGCAGTGCCGCGTGGGCAATGGCCCTTTGACCTGAGACTCATTCTTGCTGATGTGGAAGAAGTTCTTCTCTGTGTTGTTGTAGAGGGGCCAGTGCCCCTTGCTCCTGCCTGTCCCTGTGGGACTCCTAGGGCAAGAATTTAGCCAGCCAGGTCAGGAGAGAGGAAAGGAAATGTACCTTAGCTGCTAGGGGTCTCAAACACAGGGGGATGTGGGGCAATTTATCCCCATACCAGAGTCTCTCTCTCTCTCTCTCTCTCTCTCACACACATACACACACACACACACACACACACACACACGTGTTGTTGTTATGCTGAGGGCATGCTAGCATGTGTCTGATCCATGGGCAATCACTGACCTCAGTGAAGTTGATGTGTATGCTAGCCGTCTTTCATTCAAGTTAAGTGAGGAAGCAATTAAATGTCCTTTTGTTTAGAGATAGCTGAAACAACAGAAGCCACCACTGAAGGCACTGGACCACATATGAAGACCTGAATTGAGCACTAACACTGGGAGAATAAGAGGGGTTTCCTTTGGACTGACTGCAAACTCAGGGGCTGGGGTATTAATTGGTGGATCAGGGTGTGTCAGAAGGAGACAGGACCAAAAAGTCAGAGAAGAGGCTGGTAGCATGGCCCTGAGAGGGAGCAGAGTCTGAGCTTCTTGAGGCACAGAACTGGCTGGAGATGAACACTTGGATATTGTGAAAGAGGACACTCTGTTATCTGTTCCTGCTGTGTTCAGGCACCAGGACTTTGCACACGTGCTTTGTAAATCAACAGGATTCCACTAAAGAAATACCCAACTCATACTAGGGTGATGAGACAGCAAGTGTGAAAAATTGGGACAGGGGTGGGGGGGTAATAGGAGCTTATATAAGAAAAAGACCCCAAAATTGGGACTGTCCCTATAAAATCAGGACATCTGGTCACCCTAACTCATACAGTCAACTTTTCCTCCTACCATAAACAACTCAGCAAGGCCCAAATTTTGGCTAGCATCTTGGACCAAGGGCATCCTTATTTTTTAACGTTTCTTATGGTCCCGGGCCACTCAGGAGCCAATGACCAAAATTTTGTCTTTTCAATATGGCCACCCTCTCCTGCTCTCAATGGGGCTGAAGTGACAAGATTCCCCTTAGTCAAATGGCCACCATCTTCCATTGGACTTGGTAGAGTTGAAACCACAGGATGCCCTTAGTTAAAATGGATACCAGGTCCCATTTATCCTCTGGGACTCAAAACCTCAGGATTCCCTCCGTTATGAAGACCGCTTCTTGCCTTCATGACTGTGCACTGAGGCTGACTCTAGTAAAGACGGCCACTGGTTCCCAGAGTTGCCAATGGGATGGAAACCAGGCTGTCCTCTGGGAGGATGACTGTGCTGTCAGAGAGCAGGGAGGGACAGTGATGGGAGCAGATTAATGTGGGCACAGGGGAAAAAAGGGGCAGGCAAATATGTAAGGGCAAGGGAGGGGCATTGGGGGGGCAGGTGACTATGAAGAGGGGGAGGGGAGGATGCCATGTTATGCCTTACCCACTCCTGGCAAACTCTGCCCAGTACCGCATCACCCTACGGCTTAATGCCGCCTCGGCCTCCGTGTGTGTGTGGTTGGCTCCCCCCTCGGATGCCAGGGTCCCGAAGAGGTAGAGTAGCTCGGTGGTGTGCACCGCCCCCATCCAGTGGGGCCAGAGCGAGCCAGAAGAGCGGTGTGCAAAGAAGTAGACATACGCGGGGATCCCAGCCTTCGCCAGCTGCCCAGCCAACTCAGTCATGGGACACAAGAAAAGATAGTCGCTGGCAGCTTGGTTCATGGCCCAGCGGTGCTGTGCCAGGCCACGCCCCTTCCCCTCTTGGCTGTACCTCAGCGCTGCTGCCTGGATGGAGACATTTGGCAATCCTGGCACCATGAACCTTACCCCCTCCACCAGCTCCTCCCAGCTGATTAGGCTGTCATTCTCCAAGCTGAATCCGGGAGCGCCGAACATCAGGAACATGGAGCCTTCATTGGCAGTGATGCCGGTGAGGATGGGTTTGGTGTGGATGTGCCCGGCCTCCAGCAGCCGCCGTGGCTCATCAGAGAGGAAATCCCCATCCACCGTGGGCAAGAAGGGGAAATCAACCAGCCTCTTGTTCCTTGTGATGGTGAAATCATGTTGGACAAAATCCTCTGAATCTTTCCTCTTCAGACAGTCTACTACAGCACCATCACTGCCCTTGCCACAGCCCATCAGTCGTCCGAGTGCCCGGGCTCTCTCCCTGGCCTCCTTTGCGCTCAGCGAAGCCCAAGGTGCATTGGCAACTCCGCTCTGCAGCGCAGCCCGGGCAAAGAGGTGCCGGCTCCCTGGTGAGAGGAGGTGGAAGGCAACCGATGCACCACCAGTGCTCTGGCCAAATAGCATTATCTGTGCTGGGTCCCCACCAAAAGCAGCTGCATTATTCTGAAGCCAGCGCAGTGCCAGGCGCTGGTCCCACAGGCCGGCATTTCCTGGGGCGGCTGGTGGCAGCGAGAGGAAGCCCAGCGCCCCCAGCCGGTAGTTCATGGAGGCCACAATGACGCTCTCAGCAGCGGCTAAGAAGCGCCCATCATAGATGTCAAGGGAGGCTGTGCCGAGGAAGAATCCCCCGCTGTGGATCCAGACGAGGATGGGGACCAGAGCGGGGGGCTGGGGCTGGGGTACCCAGAGGTTCAGGAAGAGGCAGTCCTCTGACAGCGGTGTAGTAGGCAGCCACATGGCACTGCCAGGGTAACCAGAAAACACTTGCTGCGGGCAGGAGTTGCCATAGCTGGTGGCCTCAAGAACGTGTCTCCAAGGCTTGTGGGGAACTGGCTTCTTGAAGCGCAAGGGCCCCATGGGGGGCTTGGCGTAGGGGATGCCCAGGAAGGCGGTGACTGTGCTGGAGCCGACTAAGAGGTGCTTGCCCCGGACGGGACCACTGCTGGTGAGCACCACAGTGCCATCATCGGAGGCAGAGCCAGGGCCTAGCAGGGAGAGGAGCAGCAGCAGGCAGGGCAGTGCAGGGAGGAGTGCCAGCATGGCAGAAGCTGGAAGGGGAAGAACCACCCACAGGGAGTTATT
The DNA here is from genome assembly GCF_003597395.2 of Chelonoidis abingdonii. Lineage (NCBI taxonomy): Eukaryota > Metazoa > Chordata > Testudines > Testudinidae > Chelonoidis > Chelonoidis abingdonii. The sequence continues at coordinate 2,932,925 of NC_133781.1, read as the reverse complement.
TGTTGGGCCAGTACCAGGCGGGAGACATAAAGCCTGGCTGGTGGTGTGGGGCCAGGATGACATGGGATGGATACACTGCCCCATCGCATGCCTGGATCATCTAGGTGTATCTCATTTAATCATGCCTCCAGCACTGCTGCTCCTAAACCCCTCCTCTTGTCTGCCTGTGGCACATAACAGTCTAGCCTCCTTGACTCTGGGCTCGTTTCAGTTATGTAGGGTGTCAACTTTGTAATATTTAAAAACTGGACATTCCAGTAGGAGTGCTAGAACCTCCTCTGCCCTGCCTTTTCCCTCTGAGGACCTGCCACCCTTTTGCTCCTCTTTTCCCCTTCCTCCCTTGCTCACTGCTTTTTCTCTCCCCCCCCATTCCTGTGGGGGTTGGGAGGGACTCACCTGCAGAGCCAGAACAAGGAGCTGCAGCCACTGGACTGAGTTGGAGGCAGCCTTGGCTGAGTAGGGGCTGGCACAGGTGATAATTCAGCGCCTTCCTGCCTCCCGTGCCCGCAGTAACCAGACCTTGGATGTCCAGTCAGTAGACTTTCTGGTCGAAAACCAGACACCTGACCATCCTAGTTATTGAAGCTGATGTGAAGGTGCTGGTGGCCTGTGATATACAAAAGGATGGTCTGGGTCAGGGGTCAGCAACCTGCAGCATGCGTGCCAGTTTTTACTTGTACGCTGGCCAGGGTCCTGGCCGCCACCCCTGCTCAGCCCTCTGCCAGCCTGGGTGAACGGAGCCCCAGACCGGCAGCAGGCTGAGTGGAGTCGGTGGCTGGGACTCCAGCTGGCAGGAGCAAGCGGATGGAAGCCCAGGCCGGCAGTGGGCTGAGCGGAGCTGGCAGCTGGGACCCCAGCTTGCAGGAGCCAGTGGATGGAACCCCAGACTGGCAGCGGGCTGAGCGGAGCAGGTGGTCGGGACCTTGGATGGCAGGAGCCAGCAGATGGAACCCCAGACTGGGAGCGGGCTGAGCGGAGCTGGCAGCCGGGGACCCCGGCTTGCAGGAGCCAGCGGATGGAACCCCAGACTGGCAGTGGGCTGAGTGGAGCAGGTGGCCGGGACCTCAGATGGCAGGAGCCAGCAGATGGAATCCCAGGACGGCAGCAGGCTGAGCGGAGCCAGCGGCTGAGACCCCAGCTGGCAGGAGCCAGCGGATGGAACTCCAGGCTGGCAGCAGGCTGAGCGGAGCAGGTGGCTGGGACCTCGGATGGCAGGAGCCAGCAGATAGAACCCCAGGCCGGCAGCAGGCTGAGCAGAGCCGGCGGCTGGGACCCCAGCTGGCAGCAGCCAGCAGATGGAACCCCAGGCCGGCAGTGGGCTGAGCCGCTTAGCCCCGCTGCTCTGGGTTTCTGTCCATCAGCGTAGTATATTAAAATTCTCCCCATAGGAATGTGCTATTTGCGGAGCACCAGGACTGGCAGGTATAAGTAGTGCACTGTAAGTAGCACATTTCTATGGGGAATAATTTAATACAATACACCTGGGTAGCGAGGGCTGTGCCTCCCTAAACAGCCTGCCCCCTATCCGCCCCCTCTCACTTCCCATCTCCTGACTGCCCCGCTCATAACCTCTGACCCATCCAACCCCCCCCTTCTCCTTGCCCCGGGACCCCCGCTCCCTGACTTCCCCCCTCAGAACCAGCTGCCAACCCAACTCCCCCTGTCCCCCGACTCCCACCCGGAACCCCCTTACTGTGCCACTCAGACCAGCATGTCTGGCTCCGTGCAGCTCCAGACAGTTGCTGCCATGCTCCCCCGTGGAGCCCACAGCCAGTCCCCTCCTCCCCAGCACCTGCCTTCCAGATTTGAACACCTCAAAATTCAGGAGTCAAGCCCCCCTGCTCCCTGTCCCCTGACTGGCCTGACCCCTATCCACACCCCCAACAGGTCCCCTGGGACTCCCGCGCCTATCCAACCACCCCTGTTCCCTGTCCCCTTACCATGGCATTCAGAGCATCAGAACAGGCAGCCCTAGGCAGTACACCATAAGTAGCACATTGCTATGGGGAGCAATTTAATACACTACACCCTGGCCCTGATCAGCCTGCTGACGGTCTGGAGTTCTCAAAATACGTTCTTGCATCCCTTGTCAAAAATTACACTGCAATTAGCTTAAAAACTTGAAAACTTGGTTTCTATATTACAGTAATCATTAAAAAATGTATGTTAATAAGTACATAGGTTTGATGAAACAAAGTAGTTGTACTTACGTGCCTGTGCTTAATTTGTGTTTTTGATGATTTACCATCTAGAAAAATCTTGCACATTTTGCACCCCTAGAAAGGGCATCTCGCACCCCTAGGGGGTGCATGCACCCCAGGTTAAGAACCATTGCACTAAACTGATAAAATCTGCACTTTAATTTAATTTTAAATGAAGCTTCTTAAACATTTTAAAAACCTTGTTCACTTTACATACAACAATAGTTTAGTTATATATTATAGACTTAGAAAGAGAGACCTTCTAAAAATGTTAAAATGTATTACTGGCATGCGGAACCTTAAATTAGAGTGAATAAATGAAGACTCGGCACAGCACTTCTGAAAGGTTGCCAATGGGTGATCTCGTGGCCTTAAATTCTATGACATTGAAAACGCCACAGCACAGCCCTGCAGGAGAACCAGCCCCCACCCTGCCTCCTCCCGCCTCACTCCCTGAGCTTGCTACAGCTGTTTGGCAGCAACAGGCGCTGGGAGGTAGGCGGAGGAGCTGGGATGCAGCACGCTCAGGGGAGGAGAAGAGGAGGGGCGGGGAGCTTAGCTGCCGGTTGGTGCAGAGCATCTGCTAATTTTTCCCTGTGGGTGCCCCAGCCCCAGAGCACCCACGGAGTCAGCGCCTATGCGCACTGAATTCCTGCAAGGGAGCACTAAGCAATGTGGGCTGGAGCTATGCTAAATCCTGGGAACCAGCACACTCGGTATATAGCCATAGGCACCGACTCCATGGGTGCTCTGGGGCTGGAGCATCCATGGAAAAAAAAACAGTGGATTCTCAGCACTCACCAGGAGCCCCGTGGATCAGCATCTCCCTCCCCAGCCCTGTAGCGGGCCCCATCAATCAGCTCCTCCCACTCCCTCCCAGTGCCTGCCACCCACCCTGCAGGAGGTACAGGGTGGGGAGGAGGGAGCAGGAAAAAGCAGGGGAAGGGGTGGAGGCAAGAAGAGGCAAACTGGAGGTGGGGCCTAGAGTAGAGCAGGGGTCAAGCTCCACTCCAGGAACTGATGAAGTCAGTGCCTCTGCACATAACTCTCACCCCGAGACTGGAAGAGGGGAGTGATTGGGAGCACCCTCTGCCATGACCTATTGTCTCAGGCTGTGTCATCCCCAGAGGGGGTTCTCATTAAGCAGAGACCCCTCTCACCTAGATTAAAGGGCCACTTCAGAGGCTGGCATGGTACCACTATAGCTGGGGGGAGGGATAGCTCAGTGGTTTGAGTATTAGCCTGCTAAACCCAGGGTTGTGAGTTCAGTCCTTGAGGGGGGCCACTTAGGGATCTGGGGCAAAAATCCGTACTTGGTCTTGTTAGGGGGCTAGACTCAATGACCTTTTAAGGTTCTTTCCAGTTCTAGGAGATAGATATATCTCCAATTATTAGATCTAAGGAAGGATCATCTCTCCATTCCTTGCTGCCTCCAACTGGAGCAGGCAATTCCTTCAAGCCTCCCCATAGTCAAGGAGGCAGTATATAGGCTTAATTTAGCTAACATGAACTAGCAAGTGGCACATCCGCTTTGCCAACTGCAGACAAACTGGCAAGGACTTGACAGACATCCTATCTGTTCCTCCTTGTTCTACTGATTCCCTGTGAGTCACCACTTCTGGTTAGCCTAAACCACCCCCAGGGAAACTGAGAGATATGCACAGAAAGAGAGTAGGAATGGTGCATGGCACTGTGTGAATGCCAGCACAGATGTGGGCATCTAGTGGGCACTAAGTCAGCAAGAGGGGTGTCAAAAAGGGGTGACACATTTTTAATATTCCTCCATCTTCCTAGAACACCTAGTGAAGCATCACCATGGGGAGGTGCCTCTCACAGCCATAAGAGCAGCCCTGCAACTCTATGGGTTTTTTTAAAAAAAAACCTCTCATGCACCCTTAGGGGTTGTCTATACTACACAATTAGCTCGACTTAATTTAGGTCCATTGAAAGTCGCTGCGGTTATTCAATGGTCTCTGGGTGTCCACATGCCCCTCCTTCTGCTGGTGGCGCACAGCCCCACCAGGAACACTTACACCACCTGAAGTGGAGCATTGTGGGGGCACTGATAACCACACAGGGCTCACAGCTGGAGCCCCTGGGCCACCCAGGAGACTCCAGCTCAATTTCACAGCAGGGAGCCTCCCAGCAGCGAATTTCCCAGCTGCCTTCTGCTCAGAGCAGCAGTGGAGAACTCACAGCTGGAGCTGTGAAATTGACAATTCACTGCTTTGAAATTGAGCCCTGCACCAGGCTCAGGAAGTGAGCAGCCTCCAGAGTCTAACTGATACCTGGTGAGGGGCAGCTGTGAGCCCACCACAGGCTCAATTTCACCGCAGGGAGACTATCAGCAGTGGAACTGACATTCTTGTACGTTTCAGGGCTCCAGCTGTGAGTCTCAGCTGCTGCTCTGAGCCAGAGGCAGCCCTGAACCTGACAAGGCTGGTAGCCAACAGGAGAGGGTGTAAGTCAGGCAGTGTCTATAGGGACACTGTGTCACCCTAATTATAAAAAAAATGGGGGGGGAATCCCTCTAACTGCTGCCCTGGCTCTTCTGTGATGTCAGGTCAAGTTCTGGCCACTTATTGCAACTAATCCCTGTATCAATACAGCTCCACCTAACCCGATGAGCATATTGGCAGAAGAAGAAGAATGGTTTAGCCTTGTGTTGGGCACAGAATGGCACAGAAACCAGCAGATTTTGTTCTGGACAGGTCAGGTTGACTTGGTCCCAGGGGGACACTACCCCTGGACAAAAAGAGTCACCTTTGTGTTAGCAGGGAAAGCAGATAATGTGGCCCCTTTCCGACGAAAGATGTTGTTGCAAAATAGTGGATGTTTGGTTCTTGTAGGGATCTGAGTTCTTTTCCTAGCTCTCCTTGATGTGAATTTGTGCGGTACTTGCAAGACAGCCCCTTCCTGGCTCTTCTCCATCTGCTACTCTGCACAAACCTGATTGGCTGGGGAAAGTGCCAGTCAAACACTAAATCTAGTAGCTACTAGCTAAAGGGTGGGGAATGTTATAACCTGGTAGCCTGGGGCAGAGACCCAACACACTTCTGTGCTCACTGCCAGCCAGACCAGTGTGCACATGGAGTGGGTATTGCACTGGCATGGAGCAGTGAGTCTCTGTGTGTGTCTAGACAATGTGGGTGGAAGAGAAGAGTCGGTTGACTGACTGCTGTGCCAGGTCTATGTAACCCCTGCTGGAGAGCCTGACCTGGCTCTGCTCCTGGCTTAGTGAACAGTGTTGCACTGTTGTTAAGTGTGGTGGTTGTTTTAGGGACTAACTCTGGGAACCCCTGTCCCAACCCTGGGAATCTCCCACCTGACAGATGTCCAGTTACAGCTAACATAATGGTGAATGGGCAAGTGCTAGTTTATAGCTCCCCTGAAGTTGGGATGGGAGGAATTGGTGAACAAAGCTGTGATGCTCAGAGGAGCATTAAGAGCATCATGTAGAAGAAGTAGGATTAAAGTTCCTTACACTTTAGTCTGTCTCTGTCAAACCAGGTGTATGCAGTGTAGCTGTAGCTTTATCAATCCCAATTATCACCTGCAGGTGAACCCTTGTCACAAAGTGATCACTGTGCGTCTGACCCAGGGGTAATCAATAGGCAGACTGCAGGCCAAATCCAGACCACCAGATGCCTTAAAATTCATCCTGAAATCTTTGTATTTATTTATTATCATTATCATTGTTGTTTTTTTAATTATTTTCTCTGGAGTCTGGACCTTGACTCTCCCTTGCTTGACAAAGAAATTTGGACCTTGACAAAAAAAATAATTGCCTCCCCCAGGTGGCCTATAAGTTCTCCTCCTCAAAGGAAACCTGCACAAAACTTTCAAAAGATGAGCCTGGGAGATTAAATTCTTTACTCTGCTAGACACTAAAAATCATGGACTGACCAGACACTGGATTTATGGCTTATTACAACAATCTGTAACCCACTAACTCCCCTTTTTGTCCTATGAGGTGTTAAAAGGTGACTCTACCTTGAATAGTCCCTTACAATATGGGTTAACTGCATATGCTAAACAATCTGTTCCAATTTGCATTTAGCTGTGAGGTCCTCTACCAGCCCTGAAGAAGAGTTCTGTGGAGCTCAAAAGCTTGTCTCTCTCTGTTTCTCCCTGGGGAATTGAAATTAGAGGGAGTGTTTGACTTTAAAGGGAGGGTGAGGGGTGAGACCGTGAGGGTGAAGATGGGCTGTACGTTTTCGTGGGCAAGGTGATTTGGCACTAACTCCTGGCCCCACATTTTAAATATTATAAAACACCAATAAACATCAGTGTTTGAATCTGATGATTTATTGGTGATTATTAGAAATCTTCATTTGAAATATTAGGTGGGCCAACACCCTCAAAATGAATGTGCTGACAGCTGTGTGAGGAAGCTTGTCTGTGTTCATACTTTCTAAAGCTATTATGCTTTTTTCAGACACAAGTAGTTTATCATGTGTATGCCTTTAAAGTGTGTATTCATGTTTCAATTTCAATTCAAATTTCCAACCAACAACTACATGGGATTTTTTTTCCAACTAGAAAAGTTTTAAAACAACTAGATCTAGTTGGAGAACAACTAAATTGGGAACACTGTGCTAGTTGACCACCTGAGGGGGGGGGGGGAGATCCCTCCTCTCTTCCCATCAGAAGTTCATAGAATATCAGGGTTGGAGGGACCTCAGGAGGTCATCTAGTCCAAGCCCCTGCTCAAAGCAGGACTAATCCGCAGACAGATTTTTGTCCCAGATCCCTCAAGGAGTTGAGCTCAGAACCCGGGGGTTAATAGGCCAATGCACAAACCAGTGAGCTATCCCTCCCCCCCTGCTTATTGGTCCAATAGCAGATATTACCTCACCTATCTTGTCTCTCAAACAAAGTATGAGATTTTTACCAACCCTATGGGACAGACTGACAGCACATGTGACACTTGGCAAGTCTGTCTTGGGATGCTACATTAGAAGTCCTTGTGCATCCCCCAGAGAAGAGGTCCCTATAAGCAGGACTCAGCAGTGCTCCCTCTAATTTTTCCCATGCATGTGCAGAATGAATTTTGTTATGTGCACCTATATGGAGGAGATGTGTGACACCTCACCTCCATATTGGTGCACATAACAAAATTCATGTGGCGGGGGTGGGGCTGAGGCATTCAGAGTGTGGGAGATGGCTCAGGGCTGGAGCAGAGGGCTGGAGTGCAGTGGATGAAGGCTCTGGCTGGGGGTGCAGACTCTGGGGTGGGGCTGGAGATGAGGGGCTTGGGGTGCAGGCTCCCTGGGGCTACAGTGGGGAGAGAGGACTCCCCCCAGCTCTCTCTCCCCACAGCATCACCTGGTCTGGGGGCTGAGGTGCCTCTCCCTGCTGCATCAGCTCTGGGGCTGGGGCCGTGAGATAGGTGCATCTTCCCCTCCGCAGCAGGTCCAGGTCTAGGCTGGGTTGGGGGCATGGGAGGTGCACCTCTTCCCCATCTGCAGCAGGTCCAGGGCTGGGCTGGGTTGGGGGCATGGGAGGTGCACCTCTTCCCCATCTGCAGCAGGTCCAGGTCTGGGCTAGCTTGGGGCCATGGGAGGTGCACCTCTTCCCCAGCTGCATCAGCTCCTTGGCTGGATGAGAGGCATCTCTCCCCACCGCAGCCCTGAGTGCAGGGGTGGCTCCAGGCACCAGCATGCCAAGTGGTGGCCTGGGGCGGCAAGCTATGGGGGGCGCTCTGCCGGTCGCTGCGAGGGTGGCAAGCAGGTTGCCTTCGGCGGCATGCCTGCGGAGGGTCTGCTGGTCCCACGGCTTCGGCGGACCTCCCGCAGGCGTGCCACCGAATCCGCGGGACCAGGGACCTCCTGCAGGCAAGTCGCTGAAGGCAGCCTCCCTGCCGTGCTTGGGGCAGCAAAATACCTAGAGCCGCCCCTGCCTGAGTGCCTGTGTGACACTTAATAGGTTGCTGCACGGCCGTGCGGCCAAGCAGCTTAGAGGGAACTTAGGGCAGGAGTCCCCTTAACTATTCCTGATCCCCTTTAAGAAACACCCCTCCCCCAGTCAGTAACTTCAGGTCTCTGCTGCACTTGCAACTTGGCTCCATCCTTTACCCAGCTCCCTGCTACAGGGGAGAGGCCCTTTCACATCAGGGGAGCGTAGGGTGATCAGGTGTGCTGTTTTTGATCAGTTGAAAAGGGATCCTGGCGGAAACGGATCAGCATCGTTGACTGGGCTGTTGACTGTCTGGTTGGTAGCACCACACAACGGGACTGGCAGGCTCCCTGCTAGCTTCCATGCTGCGTGGCTCCTGGGAAGCAACAGCATGTCCCCCCTCCAGCTCCTATGGATAGGGGCAGCCAGGGGGCTCCACATGCTGCCCCCACCCCAAGAGCTGCCCCCACAGCTCCCATTGGGCAGGAACCATGGCCAATGGGAGCTGCGGGGGTGGCACCTGTGAGTGGGGCAGCGCGCAGAGCCTCTTGGCCATGCCTCCACTTAGGAGCTGGAGTGGGATGTGCGGCTGCTTCTGGGAGCTGTTTGAGGTAAGCGCTGCCCAGAGCCTGCACCTTGACCCCGTTCTGGGACCAACCGCCTGCCCAGCCCCAGCCCTGATCTCCCTCCTACCCTCTGAACCCCTTGATCCCAGCCCAGAGCCCCCTCCTGCACCTCAAATCCACCATCCCTGGCCCCAACCCAGAGCCTGCACCCCCAGCCGGAGCCCTCACCTTCTCTCACATCTCAACCCACTGCCTCAGCCTAAAGCCCCCTCCCACCTTCTGAACTCCTCATTTCTGGCCTTACCCTGGAACCTGCACCCGCAGCCGGAGCCCTCACTCCCTCCTGCGTCCCCACCCCCTGAGCCAGCACAGTGAAAATGAGTGAGCCTAGAGAGAGAAATGATCCAGGGAGTCTGAAATCCCTTTACCCATGCAGAGGGGGGGGTCCTACCTGAGCAGGGTTGATACACTTTGGGGATGAACATACCCTTTGGATGTTATGTGGTGGCCTAGAGCTGGGGATAGGACCCAGGAGTCCTCAACACCCACCCCCACTTCTTTAACCACTCCACTCTACCTCACTCCCCTCCTAGAGTCAGGGAGAGAAACCATGAGTCCTGACTCCCAGTGTACAGCTAAGGCATCCTTATTGTGACTTGAACCCCAGCTTTGGGCGGAGGGGGAGGAAGGTTTGATGTTGTGGTTACAGGTAAGGGGAATATAAATCAGGACTCCTGGATTCTATCACAGCTTGGGGAGGGGAGTCTAGTGGGTTAGATCAGGAGGGAGTGAATAGACAGGACTCCTGGGTTCTATTCCTGGCTTTGGAGTGTGGGGTAGTAGATTGGAAATGGGGAGAGGCTGGAAGCCCAGACTCCTGGGTTCTATCCCCAGCTATTGGGTGGGAGTGGAGTCTAGTAGGGCAGGGGGGCTGGGATTTAGAAAGTATTCTATTCCCAGCCCTTAAAGCAGCTTGAAAGGCTGTGTAAGGGAATTGCTTTGGGAGGGGAAGAGGTTCCAGGTTCAGTCCTTCTGAGATGTAGTTAAACCATTTGGACCTAGGGTGCCTGTCTCAGAGCTGGTGGAAACCAAACACTCACCTTCCTAGTTCCCCAGTTGCAAGTTGGGCCGCTCTCTGTTTCACAGCTCAACCTGAAGGAGAATGGGAGACCTCAGGAGTCTTCTGCTGCTGGAATAACAGCCAGGGAGCAGTCACTGGGGGACTGTTTATCCCAAGAGCACCAACCCCACTGGGCTCGGCCTGTGCAGGGGGAGGAGATAAGATCCAGACTGCAGGGGAGCCCAGAGCAGGGGTCAGTGACTGGGAAAACATAAACAACTGGTGGCTTGCAGAAAGAGAAGATCTGTGGTAACTGGTGGGCAAGTAGCTCTGAGGTGGGGTATGGCAGCTGGTTAACAGCCACTGCTGCTCAGGGCTCCCTAATGCAGCCACCTCTGGGGAGGGACACAGCAGCTTTTAAAATCCCACAGCAATACACAGTTGCTATCAGAGGGCTCTGAGTATTGCTAAGGGAGGGGCGGCTGCTTGCTTTCTCTCTCTGCTCCGTGGCTGAGCTTCCTGGGTCAGGTCAGATGCTGCTCACCCAGTGAATAAGGGGATCATCTAAACATGAAAGCTGGGCAGAAACAGCTCATTGCTAGCACTTTAAATTATGATCCACACATTAGCTGTGTCTTGGGGGTTGGTTCCGTCCCTTCTGCAGCAAGGCTTTGGCTGGAGTACAAGCTTAGACCTACTTGGCAAAACACCCCATTACATGGGCTGATAGCTAAACGAGCTGTTGCCATGCCAGATTGCTAGCGTCCACGTGGGAGTGGTCTGATATATTGATCTGATTCAGCTAATAATTAATGGTTGATTCATGTTATTATGAATCATTCTGTTATTAACTGGGCTTCTTTATTAGTCTATTATTAATATGCTTATTTCCTTTTCAACTTAGCTTTATTTCATTCACTTGATACATTATATAAAGTTGAAAAGCTGTGTCAACAAATCTTAATTCCCCAGTGATCTGAAGCACTAAGAGAACTGGGGTTAGTTTTATAGCACTTTGAAGTGGTCTGTTACATTCTAGTCTGTAGTTCTCAGAAGGGAAATACATCTGTGGGAAATGGAGCAGCTTGGAGGGTCTTACAAACCTGCTGGAACTGCTTGAATCCAAGACTGATTGACATGGGTCCCACTGGGTGTAAATCTGTGGAAATTGCCCCATCTCTGTCTCTCTTTCCAGGGAATAATCAGCGGCTTTATTCCAGGGTGGACTGATTTAAATAGAAGTAATTGACATTACTAAAACCTCGATTTTACTGATCAGTTTTAACCTCATTTTGCATTTTAACTTTTTAGTTACTTTCCTAAAGAAAGGTTGATTCCCATTGGTTGGTACCCGTTAAACCCTGTTGCTATGTAATTCAATGTAGCCTTTACATTAGATTTAGTACTTGTGTATAAATACAGAGTAACTTACCAGTTAGCAAAAACATTCATTTGAGCAATTAGTTAACATACATTTAGATTCTTCTTTGTACTTTTTTTCTTATGTTAGAAAATGGAGAATGAAGCGTTTCTTATTTACTAGGTGATTAATATTTTACTTCTGATTTGTGTCCAGCTGTATTTGGCTGGAAATTGGAATTCAGTTACAACTGCACAAAACCAGCACTTTTTTATTAGTTAAATAAAACTGCCTTCAACATGAGGAGCGGAAAAAAAAGCTTTTAATGCAAGAACTGTTTTGATAAACAACTGACTTGTTAAACAAAGGAACTATGATCTACAGGTAGTGAACTGAACTGACTGTTTCTGGTCACTCTGCCCTTCAAGATTTCAAAACTAGTAGACCTCACCCAGTGACACCTTGTTTGTATTCATAGATTGGAAGAGGGGACAAAAAGTTTTCTTGCTTTTTCAACTCCCAATCATTTTCTTAACACTGAATAAACTAATGCCCCTACCCTCTGTTTGCCAGAAGCTGGGAATGGGCAACAGGGGATGGATCACATGATGATTACCTGTTCTGTTCATTCCCTTTGGGGGACCTGGCATTGGCCACTGTCAAAAGACAGGATACTGGGCTAGATGAACCTTTGGTCTCACACAGTATGGCCACTCTTATGTTCTTAATCATTGAACTGAACTAGTTGAATAAACTGAAAAGAAGAAAATGTTCTCTCTGCACCTGCCAAAGAAGTGTTAAAATCTCGTTTAGCACTTCAACAAATGCTGGTTATGGTGCATAATCAATTACTTCCACCAGTCCAGCTGTTTGACTTTCTTTAAAACTTCAGCATCAAATGTATGCTGCTTATTAATATTTTTATTTAATTTAAATTAATTTAATAGATGATGGTAATGAAAGGCCTTACTGTAGGTTATCATCACTTCACATTTAATTTTAATAGGTTTTTAAAAGTGTAATTATTTAAATAAAAAGACAATTGAAATAAAATCATTTAAAAAATAACTTTGGCACTTATCCACCCTGCTTTATTCGCTGACCTCAGTGAGCAGACAGGGTGTATGGCCGCAGCATTCAAGAGCCCATCATTCAGGGTGCCGACATTATGGAGTCCAAGCTGGATGCACCTTGCTGCTCCTTTGCAGAACTGCAGCTCCTAGTGGTTTCATTTGGAGCCACAGCGGATCAGCAGCTGTATTGTTAAATATGAACACAAACAAAAACTTTAAGTGACATTAAAGGTGGCCTCAGGATCCCACTCAACGAAACCTTAAACGCCTGGCCATGAGACGGAGAAAGTTTCCCGTGGACCTTGCCACCTTTGCGTTGAGTACGGTGCCGGCGTGCTGCAGGGCATTTGCTTCTGTCTCTAACAGATACTGAAAAGCACCATGCATCCAGGGGCGGCTCCAGGCACCAGTACACCAAGCATGTGCCTGGGGCGGCAAGTCGCTGGGGAGGCTTTGCTGGTCGCTGCAAGGGTGGCAGGCAGGCAGCCTTCGGAGGGTCCGCTGGTCCTGCGGTTTCGGCGGACCTCCCACTGGCTGCCACCGAATCCACGGGACCAGGGACCTCCCGCAGGCAAGCTGCCGAAGGCAGCCTGCCTGCCATGCTTGGGGTGACAAAATGCCTAGAGCACGCATCCCAGCTTCCTCCAGCTTCCTCCAATATCTCCTCTAGCACGAACCTGATCTCCGACCTCATATTCTCTGGAAGCAACAGTTTGGCACGTTGGAGTCTCCCACAGCCTGTGCCTTGGGGAACTTCATCTGTTTTAACAGTGCTGAGGTCCCTGCTGGGATGTTGTGGCACAGGGTGAGTTGGGTGGAAGGGTGGGGGCATGTTGCTTTTCAGTCTCTTGGGGGAATGGAAAATTTTCAAGTGAAAGAACCTATGAGATTAGAATCTGCTACTGTGGAGGTTCTGGGCCTCCAGTGCTTCCACATTGCCACTGGAGTTTTGCTGGTCAACCTGGAAACTAAACGCTGCAGGACATGCTGACCAGCAGGGCCTAAGTGGCAGCTCACAGATTGGCCTCTGCCAGTATATAAACCAGGGAGCCATCAAAGGGAACTATCTGAGAAATGATGCAGATATTGCTTGCTTGCTTCTGCTCCATACCTTGTTTTACCGTGAGCCTTGGACTCCCAGTTTGTTCCCAACCCCATTACTTGCCTTCAGTTTGTAACTTGTCCCTGAATTTCTGGTATCCTGACCCAACTCTGTTACACACATCCCTGACTGCAACGTGGTAGCTGACCAGTACATATCAGCCGCTCATGGACTGGCTCTGACATCAGTTATCACTGTCATCTCCCATCCTAGTCCCTAAATAATCTGCCCATCAGCACCCAAGATCCTTCTCCAATGGGTTGTAACCACTCTGCAACAATCCAACTTCCATTAAAGAGCTTCATTCCTCATTAATGGGAAAATGACTCAACACAGTGATTTCCCTTCAATGATTAGGGTAGTGGGCCCCAAAGATTGCACCCCACCTTACTCCTAACCATGCTCCATGCCCCCCAGAGCTGGGATCAATGATGTGGCTTGGGGTGTGTGTGACAGGGGTAGGCGGGGGTAAGGCTGGGGCTGCAGCTGGGGGTGGATCTGGGGCTGGGAGCGAGGCCAGGACTGGAGCCATAGCCAGGGGCTCAGGCTGGAGGTAGGGACAGGAGCAGAGCTGTGCCGAGGCTGGGGATGGGGTCAGACACAGGGGTGGGAGCCAGGGACAAGGCTGCAGGCGGGACTGAAGCACAGCTGGTGGTGCGGAAGGGCTGGGTAGTGCTCCTTTGTGGCCCCTCCATAGGGACTGGCCTTGGCCCTGCTGCATCCCCCAAAGGTACCTCCACTCACCCCTATGGGGGTACTCCCCACAGTTTGAGGACCTCTGGATTAGGGAGGGTTATATAGTTCAATAATTAGAGAAGAAAATTGGTGAATGTTGGGGAGGTATATCTATTTTATATCAATAAGGAAAAATCCTAGATTTCAATAACCATTGTGATAGACCCAGGCCAGTTGGGTACAGCAGAATAGCAGAAGACGGATACACTGGCCACTGGATTAACAGTTTTCTGTTCCCTGACTGAGCAGAACAGGGGCTGCTCCAGGCTAATGAGAACACCTGACTCTAATTAACCTGCAAAGAGTCAGGTGAGGCAATTCAGTTAATGTAACCACCTGACTTGAATTAAGGCCCTGCTGATACTATAAAAAGGGCTCACCCCCCCCCCCCCGGGTCAGACAGGGAGGAGGAAGTGTGGCTGAAGGGCTGGTCACTGAAGACACCGTCAAATCATTGTTAAAGGAGCTCTAAGGTAAGGGAGAAGCAAGAGAACTGTGGGGAAGTGGCCCAAGGAAATGTAGCAACTCTGGCAGTGAAAGGTTGGCTGCCAACAACTGCTACCATTAGGATCGCTGGGCTGGAACCCAGAGTAGAGGGAGGGCCTGGGTCCCCCTGCCCCATTATAGGAACATCTCCTGGGAGGGGAAGTCAGGCCCCTGTGGGAGTTCTCTCACCAACCTTCTTGCAGGTCTATGATGAAAAGGGCTCAGTAGACTGTAACCCTGGCCCCAGAGAGAGAAGGGCTACATGGAGGGTCACAGTGAGCCACTGAGGCTAGTATAAACCTCCTAGAAGCGCAGGACCCACAGGGGCAAGGTCAGAGCTCTGCCATACCATGTTTGATTATAGACAAAAATCAAAACTGGTGAGATTAATAAGAATATTCCCTAATTAAAGGGAATAGCTGCAAAATCTAAGATCTAATATTTTATTAACTTGTATGGAAAGGAGCAAAACCTGGGGGGATTTTATATCAACATAATATAAAGGATAGTTTTCAAGTACATAAAAAGCTGTTACAAGGAGGAGGGAGAATGATGGGATGATTTAGCTGAGGTTGGTCCTGCTTTGAGCAGGGGATTGGACTACATCCAACCACAGGCACCAACTTTACAGCTGGTGGGGGCTCATGCCCCCCCCCCAACCCAGACTCTGTCCATTACCTGCCCCTATTGGACCTCTCCTCAAATCCTTGCCCCGGCCCTGCCTCTTCCCAGAGCATGCCACATTCCTCCTCCCCCCTCCCTCCCTCCCAGCACTTGCCACTGCGAAACAGCTGTTTTGTGGCACAAGCACTGGGAGGAAGGGGGGAGAAGCAGGATGTGGTGTCATGCTCAGAGGAGGAGGCAGTGAGCTGGGGCGGGGCGGGGAGCTGCCGGTGGGTGCAGCCCATGGAGTCAGCACCTATGCTTCAAACCCTAATCTTCTATGAGTCTATTAATTGTTCGCATTAACCTCTGAGGATAGGACACAAAGCAATGGACTTAAATTGCAGCAAGGGAGGTTTAGGCTGGACATCACAAAAAACTTCCTAACTATCAGGGTGGTTAAGCAGTGGAATAAATTGCCTAGGGAGGTTGTGGAATCTCCATCTCTGGAGATTTTTAAGGGCAGGTTAGATGAACATCTGTCAGTGATGGGCTATATAATACTTAGTCCTGCCCTGACCTCTCCAGCTCCCTTCCAGTCCTATGATTCTGTTAGATATTTAGAGAGAGAAATAAGTAATTTTGCCAATATATTAACCATCAATAAGTGGAAAGAGACCAGCATCTGAGTGGATTTTGTGTAAAATTCCAGTAACTGAGAAAAGGGGAAAAATCAGATTACTGGTGAGAAAAAGGCCAAGACTGGAGAGGGTTAGGTCTCCATGTTAAGTAATTCTACAGAAGAGCAGGACTTTGGGGAGGATTTACAGCAATATTCCCTACAGGAACTAGAACATAGAACAAAAAATGAACATGATTAAGGTTGCTCAAACATTCACAACTGGGCTGGGCTAGACTCCAGAGCATGGGGCCAGTGTGAATTCTGCCCCCTTGTGTACGTGCGTTAGGGTGCAGTACACCCTGTTCTCATAGCCCAGGGGTTGCAGGCTATTAGAGCACAACTCTGGGAGGGTGAAAATAGATTTTATTGGACCAACTTCTGTTGATGAGAGAGACAAGTCTTCCAGCTACACAGAGCAATTCCTGTCCTTTCCCCTCCCTCTCCAGCCTGTTTTTCAGCCCTCCCCACCAAGGGAGAGGAAGCTGTTGCTCTGTCTTTCTTCAGCATATCAGGGGTTGAGCTTCCTGGGTCAGTAGCATCTGATGCTGCCTCCATTGTGAGCCGGGAGCCCGGGCTGAGCCGCTGCTGCTGCTCCCGAGCGGGGTGTGTGCGGGGACAGACCTGCGCTAACCCCTCTCTTTGCCAAGCCGGGGGGACTTTCTGCCGCCACCAGGCCCTGAGCCGGAGCCAGCAGATGAGGGGAGAGACCCGGGGGAAGGGCTGCGAGCCTCAGAGCTGCTGCCCTCCCTGAGACACACCCAGTTTCGTGTATGTCAGAAACTGCTTCCCACTGGAGTTTGTGACTTCGCCGTCACTGAGCAGGCTGGAGCAGTGGGGACATGCTCCGCTGCCCGGACCTGCTGTCACAATCTGCTCCCTGCAAGTAACGGGGCAAAGGGCGGCACCTGCGAGGGACCTGTGTGCAATTTGCTGAGGAAGGCAAAACGGGTGGAGGGAAGCAAAGGAGAGGGGCAGATGGGCAAAAGCAGGGGCAGGGTGCAGTAGCTGTAGGTATGGAAAGGGGGAGCTGTGCTGCCAGATAGGTTGGGGTGGGGGGAAGGGTCCTTAGCACAGCCTAATTTACTTAGGGTGAGGATACCTCCCGTTTTGGCCAGGACAGACCCATTTTTAAGCCCTGTTCTGGCTGCCCCCAACTTTTTTGGCAAAAGTGGGCAGTGGTCCCATATGTCTTGTTTGCTCTTGCCAACTGATCAGGTCACCAGGACAAATGCCTCCTTTTGTCAGAAAAGTGGGGTGCAGAGAAGTGTGTGTGTGTGTGGGGGGAGATTGGCAGTGCCAGCCCCATGTAGAGGGGAGATGGGGAGCAGGCAGGACTTGAGTGAGCAGTGCTACCAGCATCCACCTTGTGTGGGGGGACAGGCAGGGCATGGGCAGGCTGTTCAAGAGGAGGGATAGCTCAGTGGTTTGACCATTGGCCTCCTAAATGCAGGGTTGTGCATTCAGTCCTTGAGGGGGCCATTTAGGGATCTGGGGCAAAAATCTGTCAGGGATGGTACTTGGTCCTGCTGTGAAGGCAGGAGACTGGACTCAACTCTGACCTTTCAAGGTCCATTCCAGCTCTATGAGATATGTACATCTCATATTAAGCCCCACACAAGGAGGATCAGGTGAGTGGCTTGGGCCAGCCCCACACATTGTTTCATTTTCCCTTTGGGAAGTATAGTCACCCTAATTGTATAGTTGGATGTTATTGTGCAACTTAAAAGCATTCATTAATGGTAAATAATCCCAGAAAATCACAATTGATGCAAGTAGCAAAGCAGCCATGTCTCAGTTTGTTAAACATATTTCCTATGATATTCTGAATGTTTCTTTTATGTTTAAAATATTTGTTCTTTTTAATTTTCCTCTAGCACAAGTTTCTTCTTTGCTATCGTGTGATTTCCAGGCTGTCAGATTTTCTAGGTTACTATAATACGCCTTCCTTTTCCTTTGATCCACCAAAGAGGATGGCTGTTCTCTAATGTTGTTTTTGCTTCTCTCTCCAGCACCTTAGGGACTGTCTGCATTAGAGAGTTTGACCAATTATACAGATGTAGTTATTCTGATTTAACACCCCGCCCCCATGACCATGTGGACATTATTCTACCAAAACCAGAGTGCCTCTTTCCCATTTAGCTTATATCATTTCAGAAGGGGTTTAATCTAAGCCAATCAAGGGCACTCTTTTTTTATACTGGAATAAGTGTCCACATGAGGAGTTAGACCAGTGTAACTATAGGTTTAAACTCACACATTAGTTGATACTGGTCTATCTTTCCTGTATAGACAAGCCCTTATAATGTTTAGTCTAGTAATAGTCTTCTGTAATATATCCATAATTAATCAGAGGTATATAAATTACATATTGCTCATAATCAGACTTACTTTTCATATGTCTGGAAAATTCTAGCTTAGGTGTTAATGGCATCAAAGAATCTGAGCACCTCTCAATAAGTGTGTTCTCACACCACCTCTTCCTGACAGAGAAAAGCTGTTATCCCCATTGTACAGAGGGGAAACTGAGACATGGAGAGATGTAGGGTATGTCCACATGGAGGATAAAAGACCCATTAGATCCTCCCTTAGCTAATATTGCATAGCATTACAGATTAACATGTTACCTTCTTTGTACATATCTGACCAGATACATACCAGATGTGTCTGACCAGATACATACCAAATTGTGGATGTCTCCAGTAAATAATTATTTTACTCACAGCGGCTTCATATCACACAATTAAAATGTGCAATGATTCTGGGTTAAATTCCATGGCTTCCAGCAGTGGGGAAGGTTCTCCAGGCTCACCTGTCCCCACATGCTACTGCTCTCAGAGAAAAGAGAGGTCAAAGCAGTGCACGGGGGCAGGGGAGAAGGAGGGGCAGCAGAGTTATGCATGAGGGATGGAGGGTGTCTTTAGCTGAGCCATAACCCCCCCTCACACACTCCTCGATCCATGCCCCCCAAGTCTGTCCTTCTTCCAAAAAAAAACACCTCAGCCACAGTGACTCTGTGCCAGTCTCTGCACAGTTCATATATCCTCTGGCTCTGCCCAGCTCCTCAACCTACAGGGCCTCTGCCAAAGACTGGGCTGGATCATAAGAGACAGGAAGACTCTGAGTTGGGGAGAAGATATGGGGCAATACAGGAACTAACCATGCAGACAGGGCCTTCTGTGGCCAGGTTAAGGATTGCCCAGGAATCAAAGGCGGTAGAGAGGAGAGCTGGGCTGTGGAACATGGCTTTTTAAAAATAATTTCAGCAACCCCAAGTGAAAGAACTGCTCAAAAGCTTTGTTAACACAGACTTAAGGTTGCCCAGTGCTGCCTCCTGCCCTTCCAGAATGGTTGCCACCTTTCTAACAGCTGGTAACAGGACCCCCACCCTGCTCACCTCTTCCTGAGGCCAGGCCTCTGATCTCCCTCCCCCAACCCCTACCTACTTCCCTCCCCTCTTCGTGCCAAGGCCCTGCCTCTGCTCTGCTTCTTCCCCACCACCCCATCAGAAAAACCAGACATCAGGGCTTGTCAAACAGCACTTGGACTGTCTGGGTGAAAAAAATGAACGGGTGGCAACCATAGTGGCTAAACTTAAACCTCTGAAAACCAGGAAGTACAAAGTGGAGGAACACATCACTCGCGCAACCCAACCTTATCTCTATCTTGGAGCAATACCCATCACACAGTAACAAACATGCTCTCACAGATACAACAGAAGACTTTGAGAACATAGCACATCAACGCTGGAGAACAAACTTTAACACGTTCTTTGTGGTAAAGGAAACCTTAGATTTGGATCAGGCTTAGCAAGCAGAAACTACCTGCACCTGGCCTTCACTCAAACACTGAGCATGCTCCATGCAAACTGCCCCAGGTTTGCAAAATGTTGCTGCCACAGTTCAGGGCAACTTCTTCTGTTTCTCCCCTCAGAGGTCCAGCAACAGCTTCCACTCTCAGCCTTCTGGCTCCCCTGGTGTTGCCTCTCTTGTGTGGAGACTCACATCCCTCTCCCTTCTGACTAGGGTATTTCCAGGCTGCACAGTTCCCCGCCTTCCCTGAATTATTCTCAGCATAGACAGGTTGCCTAAGGACATCTATCTGCTTGTTTTCTCTTCCGAGATGGTTAACAGCTGTGATTGCTACAGTTAAAGGTCATGTACAAACAGTGCTTCCTAAGCAACCCTGCTTTATTCACAAGGTAAGAAACATTACAGAGAAAATAGATTAAAAACAATTAAAAATACCAACCCTACAGGCATGCTAATAAGTCCACCAGAGTTAACCTCAACCCTGAAAGGGTTCTGGCTGGGGCAGTTCTTCAACCCTGCACCTAAGGGGATTTTCTTATTACAGGCTTGTCACAGCTTCAGCTCAGAACAAGCACCCACTCTTATGGGACCTTAGAAGGCCCTGTCCTTCCAATCCTCCTCCAAGGATTGGCATCCTCCATGGACTAGGGGCCTGTCTATTTGCTGGATCAGGAAGAAGACCATGAGCCTGTTTAAAACCAGGCTATTTATCGAAAAACCCTTCTTTGCCTATTGGTCCCTGGAGAGAATCCAGTTTGAAATAGTATATGTGCACGTCTCCGCAGGCGGCTTGAAAAGGTTGATAATGGAGGAAGTTAATTGGCTTTCCCTCCCACTAGAGACAATACAGTGCTATAATAACAGATGCAGTTGTGTATGTTTAATAAGATGGACCCCACTGGTCTTAACCCTCATTCAATATGTTTTAACTTAGTTCCATAAAGTTCATTCAGGATACTGGAGGATATTATGAGGCTCTCACAGTTCCCACTCTTTCACCCTTGCCCTGAAGATTCCTTCTGAGACGTTGCTTTTGTTTGCCCCTTGCTTAGCCCCAGAGACCAGTGAGAGCCTACAGCACTTCATGCAGCAATGAATCATGGTTAGTCCATCAAGGTCAGGGCTGGCTCCAGGGTTTTTGCTGCCCCAAGCGGCAGAAGAAAAAAAAAATGCTGCGATTGGTGGCAGCTCCACCGTGCCGCTTTCTTCTTCAGTGGCAATTTTGCAGCAGGTTCTTCCCTCTGAGAGGGACCAAGGGACCCGCCGCCAAAAAGCCCGACCTGCTGCCCCTTCCCCTTGGCCGCCCCAAGCACTTGCTTGCTCAGCTGGTGCCTGGAGCCGGCCCTGATCAAGGTACACCTGCACCTTCCCTCATATCACAGTCACAGCTCTACTAACCTGCTGCAACTCCTTCTGCTGTTCAATACACCAACACTGAACACAGTTAACAGCAGTTGGAATACATGCAGATAAATGCACAAACAATGGCGCAGTCTCACAGTGTTTCTACGTACCTACATATGCTGCCACTGTTGCTGATCCACACCCAATATCTATAGTATTCCAGGGAGCAGAGTCAATCAAATGTACCCACTTTCAAATTCCTCCTCAATACTCTCCTGTGCTGTTACACCTACAAAAATCCTTGGCTCCTTGTGTTCAGAGACCGCTACCTATCATGCCTCCTTGTACTCCTCCCGCATCTGTCTGTCTGCCTGCATTTGATGTCTGTTGTATGGTAGTTGGAATGTGAGCTGTTTGGGGCAGGGAAAATCTTTTTGTGCTGTGTTTGTACAATATGTACGGCCATGGGGTCCTGGTCCATGTTTAGAGTTCCTAGGTGCTATCGTCAATAATAATAATGATAGATTAGGGCTGTCAATTAATTGCAGTTAACTCACATGATTAACCCCCCCCAAATTAATCATGATTAAAAAAATAATCACAATTATTTGGAGTTTTAATTACACTGTTAATCAATAATAGAATACCAATTGAAATTTATTAAATATTTTGGATGTTTTTCTACATTTTCAAATATATTGATTTCAATTACAATACCAAATACAAGTGAACAGTGCTTACTTTAGTCTTATTTTTATTACAAATATTTGCACTGTAAAAATGATAAAAGAAATAGTATTTTTCAATTCACCTCATACAAGTACTGTAGTGCAATTTCTTTATTGTGAAAGTGCAATTTACAAATGTAGATTTTTGTTTTTCTTACATAGCCATACTCAAAACAAAGCAATGTAAAATGTTAGAGCCTACAAGTCCACTCAGTCCTACCTCTTGTTCAGCCAATCGCTCAGACAAACAAGTTTTATTTTTGAGTGCAGTTATTTTTTGTACATAATTCTACATTTGTAAGTTCAACTTTCATGATAAAGAGATTGCACTACTTGTATTAGGTGAATTGAAAAATACTACTTAATTTGTTTTTTATCATGCAAATATCTATAATAAAAAATATATAAAGTGAGCACTGTACATTTTGTATTGTGTTGTAATTGAAATCAATATATTTGAAAATGTAGCAAAAATCTGCAAATATTTAAATAAATGGTATTCTATTATTTGAGTGCAGTTAATCATGTTTTTTTAATTGCTTGACAGCCTTTAATAATAAATTTAGTAAAAAACTACCATCATAAGGACTACAAGATGGGGAAAGGTGAGGAATTCTAAGAGGGAGACCCCTATCTGCCAGAATTCACTACCCCTGTACCTACAAAGAAAAGGAGTGTGTGGGGGGAGGGGGGAGTGTTAAACAGGAAATGGGAAAGAAATATATGATTCACCTTCAGCAGTTTCTGACACTACACCTGCTCTGCGCTGTACTAAACTGGCCAAGTCTTTTCTCAATATGATAGTCTAGAAGTGTTTGAAGGAAGCTTTGCTAAGAGCTCTCCCCGGATAGAAGAGTGCTGTGATCCTGAGATAACTAGCTGGATAAAGCTCAGACTGTTAGAAATAAATGTACAGGGTCTTTCTCCCAGTGGGAAACAGGTAGGGGGTGCCAGCAGGCTGCCACCATTCTAGGAACAGAGTCTAGGGATAGATAAAGGGCTCAGGGAGGGACAGACATATGTTATGGTTCCTACCCTGTTCCCCATCTCCCAGTGCTGGCATATCATCCAACACGCCCCTGGAACCCTGAGGTTCTAGATTCCTCTTTAATGTGACTTGTAGCTGTGGTTGAATCTTTCTTTTCCCTCACCACATTGACTGCTAATGAGGTCTGGAATCATTCTGGGAACACTGTGGGCTAGGAACACATCTGAGGTGGGTTCAGAGTGGGGCTATGTGAAGAGCTGACTCATGGTATTTGAACACTTGAGAATAGCCATGTTAGCCTCTTGTCCTAGAAGAAAAGAATGAGGAAGACATCATAGCTCTTCAAGTCCAAGACAGAGCTAGAACCAGAACAGAGGTCTCCTTAGTGCCTGTCTCATTCTCATCCACTGTCTCTCAGGTCACTGCATGCAGGATGCCTTGCTACAGCAACAGCCTAAGGTGGCATCGATCGGTGACTGGAGAGAGAATTAAAGCTTCCTTCCCCTGATTTTAGCTCTTACTTTTAAATACTATTTTTCTCTTTCATCATAAAATATCAGTAAAAACTGCACCCACCTGCAAGTGAGCGAATAAACTCACCCAGCCCACAGGGAATCCATGCTCCATCTAACCCAGGGCCATTTCTACTCCAGATCTCTCTGATGGAGCCAGGAGAGGAGCCGGGCCCCTCGGATGCAGAGGAAGGGGAGATTGAGAGAGGTGCCTGCACAGGTGAGGAGTTTAAGCCAACTCAGAAACCACGGGTGAGTGAACAAAAC
Source organism: Chelonoidis abingdonii (assembly GCF_003597395.2). Lineage (NCBI taxonomy): Eukaryota > Metazoa > Chordata > Testudines > Testudinidae > Chelonoidis > Chelonoidis abingdonii. The sequence continues at coordinate 2,909,511 of NC_133781.1, read as the reverse complement.
AGCTGGCTTTTCCACCAAAGCCCTGTGAGGCCCCCAGTTCTGCCCCTCTTCACCCATATCAGGGTTGTCCCAGCAGGGGTCACATCCTCCTGGCAGGTGCATCAGTCATGACTTCCTTCCCACACTCACTGTCTGATGAATACACCTCTCTCCCCCTCATCTTCTGTCCTTTCCTGGCAGCTGAGATGTTACATGGGAGCAGAACTGGTCCCTGCATTGTGGAATTTGGTTCCTAATTTCAGACCATAGCATTATTAATTCTGCTGTTCCCCCTTTCAAAGCATTCTTTAGTCCCAGCACAAGAAATGAATCAGGTCTCTATTATCCCTCTTTATTCCAACAGAGGATGGGATGGTGAAGATAAAGGAAGAGAATTGTCTGGAGGAAGCAGAATCACATGGGAATTTATTGGGAATGTTGGCAGGGAAAGTTTCCTTGAGTCCTGATCAGGTGAAGGCGTGTGACTCTCAATGCATATCAGAAAAAATTCCTGGAGAGACATCACAGGGTAAAGCCACTTCCACTGGCAGAGCTCTCAGGAAAACTAAAAATAGCAAAGCCCATCAGAGAATTAACACTGCAGAGAAACCCTATAACTGCCCTGAGTGTGGCCAAAGCTTCGATGTGAGCTCAAACCTTGCTGTGCATCAGACAATCCACACTGATGAGAGACTCTATAAATGCATGGAGTGCGAGGAAATCTTTAATCAGAAATCAATCCTTGTTACTCACCAGAAAATCCACACTGGAAAGAAGCCCTATAAGTGCCTCGACTGTGGGAAAAGCTTCCGTCAGAACTCAACACTTAGGACACATGACAAAATCCGCAGGGCAGAGAAACCCTATGAGTGCCTACAATGTGAGAAAAGATTCCGAGTGCGCTCCTACCTTCTTATGCATGAGAGGGTACACACTGTAGATAAACCTTATAAATGTCCTGACTGTAGGAAAAGCTTCAATGCGAGGTCCTACCTTATCAAACATCAAAGAATCCACACAGGAGAGAGACCTTTTAAATGCCTTGAGTGTGGGAAAAGCTTCAATCGCAGATCAACTCTTATCACTCATCAGAGAATCCACACTGGAGAGAAGCCCTATAAATGTCCTGACTGTGGGAAAAGCTTCAGTGTGAACTCAGACCTCATTGTGCATCAGAGACTCCACTCGGGAGAAAGACCCTATAAATGCCTTGACTGTGGGAGAACTTTCCGTCTAAGCTCACACCTTACTAGACATCAGAGAAGTCACACTGGTGAGAGACCCTATAAATGCCTGGTCTGTGGGGAAAACTTCAGTGACTGCTCAGGACTTATTAAACATAAGAGAAACCACACAGGAGAAGAACCTTATAAATGCTCTGTGTGTGGGAAAAACTTTAGTGTGAATTCAGCCCTTATTGTACATCAAAGAACCCACACAGGAGAGAGACCCTATAAATGCCTTGTCTGTGGGATAAGTTTCAGTGACTGCTCAGGCCTCATTAAACACAAGAGAATACACACAAGAGAAACCTTATAAATGCCCCGAATGTGGGAAAAGCTTCAGTGACAGTTCAAGCCTTATTAAACACCAAAGAATCCACACAGGAGAGAAACTCTATAAATGCTCTGAATGTGGGAAAAGCTTTAGTCACAGTTCAGCCCTTCTGAAACACCAAAGAATCCATACAGGAGAGAGACCCTTTAAATGCCTCGAATGTGAGAAAAGGTTCACTGACAACTCAGCCCTTAGGAGACACCGGCGAATCCACTCAGAAGACAGGCCCTATAAATGCCCCGACTGTGGGGAACGATTCAGTGTGACCTCAGGCCTTATTAGACACCAGAAAATCCACACTGAGGCAAGACCTTTTAAATGTAGTGAATGCGGGAAAAGCTTCCAGTCGAACTCACTTCTTAAAACACATCAGAGGATCCATACGGGAGAAAAACCCTATAAATGCCCCAAGTGTGGGAAAAGCTTCTGTCAGAGCTCCCACCTTATAAGGCATCAGAAAATACACATGGAATAGGTGTTCACAATGTTTTTTGTTGTTTTTGTTATGGTGTTTCTTATGGTTCTGCTACACCAAGTCAAATGGGGATGATGGGGTCTGTGCTTGGCTGGGTTTTACAGGGTACCCATTATGGCTTTAAAGAATCCATGCCATGCCCTGGCCACAAAGGCAGGCCCCCTGGCCTCAACACCTCCAAGACTGAGCCTTTGGACTCCAGCACTCCTGTTCCTCATGCTGAGATCTGCCCAGTGAATCCATCTGAGGTAGACTCCTGCTCTGAGACTTCCCCCCACCTATCGGGGATTAATGCACTTCAGGTGGTATTGGTAGCAACACCAGGCAGGTGTTTTCCAAACAGGATAGGTTTAAATAATCAACTGGGATACAGTATCAGGAAGTTTTAGGTTAACTTAGGCTATACCTACACTACCACGTATGTCGGCAAAACTTACATCGCTCAGGGGTGTGAAAAAAACACAGCCCTGAGCAACATAAATTTCACCGGCATAAGTGTTAGTGTGCACAGTGCTATGTCAGTGGGAGAAGCTGTTGTTGGGGGTGGTTTAATTATGTTGATGGCATAGGGTGGTTACCCGAGAGATCTTACAAAGCTGCTGCTGCATCGATGCAGATGTACCGCTGTAAGCTCTCTAGTTTAGACATAGCCTTAGAGAAGCAAAGGTTAAAACCAAGTTCAGACTGGTCAAAGCCAGGGCTTCACAAAGCCACGCTGTTACAAGATCCATCTTCTCTCTCTTGTCCAGTCCTGAATGAGAACTTCTATGTGTCTGTGAACCTTCTTCTTAAACAATGATCCCTGACACCTCTTGTCTCTGTTGTCCAGAAAAAGCCATGCTGTGTTCACACATTCAGCCTGCTTGAACCACCTGTTGTAAAGTGTTAATGTCTGTCATTGTCTCTTCTGGATCCTCCATTGGTATGTTTTGGTTCTAGCCAGCTTCTGAGGGTGCATTCATGCCACCACAGAGAGATCAGACATCATGTGTCTCTTTCCCTGCTCCAGGAGAAGCATTTTATTCTTTCCGCATCCAGTGAGTAACAGTGCAAAGACAGATGGCCAACTGAGACTCATATTGTTCACAAAAATATTGCAGAAAATTCTCACATTCATTACAGGTGGACGCTGGGGCATTGAGAGATTGGTGATCTGGGAGGCAAAATGGAGAGTGCTGGGGAATGGAATATTTGGAAGTTGGGTTGTTGCTGGATGGACACAGCCAATAGGTGTGAGAGGCTGGGTGCTGGTGGGTACTTGGAAACTGAGAACTGTCCTGAACTCTAAATGTTTTCCTTCTCCAACAGAGAATGAAAAGCAGTGTACCCCCAACTTCCCTCCAACTCATGGTCTGTTACAAAACATCAGCAGTGACTGTTACAGCTGTCATAGTATAATTCCTCAATCTGAACCTTAGAGCTCAAATATGAGGTACTAGTCTAAATTCCTCTAAGTTTATTTACCAGCTTAGAGCTGATAGCGCCGCCACCAGCCAAACATTCCAGTGTTTGGCTCACTCTGGTCTCCCCAAAACCTTCCCTGGGGGACCCCAAGACTCAGATGCCCTGAGTCTCACAACAAAGGGAAATAACCCACTTCCTTCCCTCTTTACTCCCTCCCAGGCTTCCCTCGTTAGAGTTACCCTGGCAGATTATGTACTTTATACTCCTTTGATTACAACCGAGAGGACATTCACCTCCTTCCTCGTCTTTTTTCCCCTCCAGTCTTCCCTGAGAGAACAGTAATCCTGGCACAAGATTCTATCCCCTTGAACCTCAACTAAGAAAAGAAAATCAAACAAGTTTAAAAGAAAAGACATAAAATATGGCATCTGTACAGTCAATATCAGGGTTATTGCTTAAAGAAACAAAATGCAATAAACCAGCCTTATTCAAAGAAAATAATTTGAAAACTTCAGCCAAACTACCACATGTAAAACAAAAACAATAAAAACTATATGTCTATACCTGCCACTTACCATTGGGAAACAGAATTAAAGCCTGAAGGTAGAGAGATCTCTCTGCGCCAAGAGAGCACAGCAGTCACAAACAAAGACACACACCCAGAATTCCTCCCTGAGCTTTGAATAAAATCCGGTTTCCTGAGTTGGTCTCTTGGTCAGGTGTTTGATCCCTTTGTCTAACCCTCTTCAGGTCAAAAGAACGATTCGACCCTTAGCTATCTGTTATGACAAAAGCAGATTAAGTTCCCAAATACACAGGCTGTGGAAGAGTCAGATGTGTTCAACTTTTGATACTTGAGAGTACGATTTCACCAGTCGGGTTATGCAGAGCATTGAATGGCGTGAATGTTTCTTTTTGGTGTCTGTTAGCGACGGAAGTGAAAGCCTTATGGAGCGTTGGTGCACGTTATCCACGATGTTGTAGCTGATATGAAGATGGCAAGGAATAGAGGACTCTTTTTCCCTTCTAATGTCCATGTTTTAAGGTTTTGGGTGACTGGCATATATTCTGATGCCACCTTCACTGTCACTAAATGCAGTTTTCTTTGTGTTACTTATATATAGAAACTTTCAAAAAGCCAGGACTAGAAAATAGTAGATCTGCTGATAGTCAGTCCTGGGCCCTAGCCATGTTTATCCTGGCCTCTCTGCTTCAGCTCCAGTAACAACCCGAGCAGAGGTTTTCTTCTTCTCCATGTTCTTTAACTTCACGTCACTGCAGAAGAAAGATTTTTTCTTATCGGCTGGCTCTAATGCATGTAGATGTCTTTCCAGAAGATGTGCTCTGGCTCAGTCACATCATAGGTTTTCTGGAGGAAGCACTCGGTGACATTCTAGGGCCTGTGTTATACACATGTTCTAGGGCTGCGCCGTCCCTCCCCACTGCTTCTTCTACCAGCTCTGCAGATGCCCCTCCCCCAATCCCCAGGGCATACGCCCAGGTGGTGGCAACCCCCCCACCTGCCACTAGATCATCTCCTCTGACCACCGCCTCCGCTACCATTTATAGCGCCTGGCCACAGATGGCACCCTACTAGCGCCCGCCGAGCCTCTTCTCCTCCTCCTCCTCACTCTTCAAGCCCAAGGCAGGCTGGAGAGAGTGGTGACCTGAGGAGTTATCCTGCCCAGCCAGCAAGCAGGGTGATGACACTAGGGTGATCAACTGGCTGTGAAAACAAGAGTCTGTCTTGTTGCCAGGGGATGGAGAAAGTCAGCCAGCAGCTGCGGGGTGCAGGACACTGCCCTAGTGCGGAGGTGACAGCGGCTCCAGGATCCTGACATCCCAGCACTTTTAACATCTTCCTGGAGCCTCCCAATTCCCCTGGGCCATAGCCATGGGACCCCAACCCTACTGATGGTAAACAGGCCTCAGCTACCGGCTCAGGGTCACACCGAGTGTCAGAGCCGTGGATGGACCCCTTCACTAACCACTGCTGCACACTCCCTCCCACAGCTGGCAATTGTAACCAGGCCCTAATGTCCATTCCCCCTGGCTTTGAGAGGGAGGGTCACTCCTGGTTCCATTGCTGCCTGTTGATCTTTAGGTCTGGCCAAGTTGCTGCCCCTCTCTATGGCTCTCTGGGACTCACATCCCCGAATGGGCTTTAAAAAAGACAATGGTTTAAGTTTGGCTCCAACTCTTTCTTGTTTCTCTACACTAGCCATTTTAGAAAAGTTTAGAATTCTTGACGTTCATCACCTGGAAACATCCCTTTCTCCTTCGCAGACAGCTTGAGCCTCCCTCCTCACCCAGGCTCTCTGCTGCCTGGAGTTAGAGAATTGACCCTATCCCACTGCACCTACCCAAGGAGTCACACAGCAAAGCGGGGACAGAGCCAGAAAGAAAAGCAAACAGGCCTGACCCCTGTTCTAACTAACAGACAACAACCCCCACAGAGGCAGGGATAGAGCCCAGGAAATAAGGGGTGAACATTTTCATGGAAACTGTTTTCTGGCAGAAAATCCATTCAGACTAAACTACTTTGTTTCCTGAAATCATAACAAGTAGGATGAAAATTCTTTGCAAACAAATATTTGTTTGCAAAACAAGAGCATCTCCTGTTTGTCACAGTGCATTAAACTGTCTCGTTGTACACAAAGAGACACCGTGATCTAGAAAATTAGATGAGATGCTTCAGTCTGAGCTAAGTAGTTGCTGTTCTTAACAATTTCAAAATAATAAAATATCAATAAAATAGAATATTATGTCATAATCTGATATGCCTCAATTGATAGGACACCTCCTATTCTACACTGCTACTAGTGACACTCTTCAGTGGATCCCCATCATCCACTCAGGTGGGAGAGGATTGTTAATCGTACTTGACAGAAGGAGAAACTAAGGCTGAGAAAGGAGCAGTGACTTGTCTTTGCTACTGACTGGCTCCATCAGCTGAGTTGCTCTCAAATGAGCTACAGACCAACAGTTGTTCATAGGAATTAGTCAGCAAGTATTTTAGAAGAACTGGAATGTTAGAGAGGATCATGAACTTCTCCGAGACAGTGAATGGAGAGCAGCATCAACACTGGTCAAACATATAACTGGTTGTGACTTATTGGCTTGGTCATAAAAAAGAACAACAAAGACCAGATTTTCCTGCGTGTCAATAGGCCCCTCCTCATTCAATCAAGGTTGAGACTTTGAGGGGTGGAAGGGTAAGGGTTCTCATCAAATAGCCCAAAGAATGGCGCAGGTCACCACCGAGGGGATCACTCTCAGAGCACTATTCCAGTCTCACCTTTCTGTGAGGGCCTCCAACAAACCCCCCAGTCCCTGCTGCACACATAGAGCTCCTGGTGGTGGGAAGAGAGCAGAAGAAAAGGACAAAGGAAGCAAGAAGAGAAAGGTAGGAAGGACAGAGGACAAGGGAAAACAAAAAGGAGAAACCCCAATGTCTCCAGTGATTCTAAGGGACAAAGTCCTATGTTGGGAATACAATGCTGCTCCCACAATCAAGTGTTTTCCTTTCCTAGAATTCAGCAGGCACTTGATGGATCAGACTGAACAGGTTCCAAATCTCTCGGAGGCTCTTACCTTCTATACAGGGATGTCTGTTTTCTAGCAAAATCAAAAAAAGAAAAGGAGAAAACTCCAAAGAGGGTCCTCCTTGTGCTCATGTACATGAAAGTGAATTCTCTCTCAGTCCTCAAGGAGAGACCTCGAGAAGGAGACGTGCTGAAGCAAAGCCACAGAGATCTCCAAGGTTACCCCTGTCCTGCCTGGCTGATGTCAAGATCTCTCTGTGAGATCATTGCCTCCCCACCATCTCTATCCAATAGGCTGAGGTGCTGCCAAAGGCCCTTGTGATGTCATGGCCACACCCACCCCTCCCCTGCAGTGTTGATGTCCTGCCCCTGTCCAGCCACACTGCATGTTTGAGCTGCTTCCCCTGGATCATTCCACTCAGTGACTCTTCATTGTGAGATGACACCGACTACGCAGTAGAACACGAGTCGCTCTTCCCCATGCTACGCTCAATTGTTCATGAATTAGCAGACTTTATGGCCAGAAGGGGCAATTAGAGCATGTAATCTGACACCCTGCATATCGCATGCTTTCTGTATAGCATAGTAGCTAGTTTTTCACTAAACACGTTCCAGAAAGGCATCTAGTCTTCATTAGAAGACATCAGGAAATGGACAATTCCCACCACTTCTCTTTCTCGTTTGTTCCTTTGGTGATTCATCTTCACTGTTGAATATTTCTGCTCTATTTCTAATATGAATTGATCTCTTTTGAGTTTCCAGCCACTGGGTCTTGTTCTGCTTTTCTCTGCTAGATTAATGAGCCCTTTAATACCCAATCTTTTCTCTCCATGAAGTCACTTCAACACTTCAATAATGTCATGTCCTGGTCTTTTTGATAATCTAAACAGGCTGAGCTCTTTCAATAGCTCACTAGCAGGCATTTTTCTCCAGCCCTCAGAACCTTTCATTGCTTTTTGCTGTCCCATCTCCAGTATTTCAAAATCTTTTTCAAAGGTGGACACAAAACACCCACCCACTCACTCACTCATGCCCGTCACCCCAATCGGGGTATGGGCCGCCAACCACAGATCTCCAGAATCCTCTATCTTGGGCCATTCGCTCTAGCTGGTTCCAGGTATAGCCCATTTTTTTGCTATCAGCCTGAAGGTCGCGTCGCCAGGTGTTTCTTGGACGGCCTCTTTTCCGCTTGCCTTGGGGGTTCCACCGCAGTGCCTGTCTGGTGATGTTAGTTGGCTGCTTGCGTAGTGTATGTCCTATCCAACCCCACCTTCTCCTTCTGATTTCTTCCTCTGCTGGGAGTTGACGGGTCCTCTCCAAGAGGTGGATGTTACTGATGGTGTCTGGCCAGCGGATCTGGAGAATCCTTCTGAGGCAGCTATTAATGAAGGTCTGGATCTTCCTGGTGGTTGTTTTGGTTGTCCTCCAGGTTTCAGCTCCATACAGTAGGACTGATTTCACATTGGAGTGAACAGTCGAATTTTAATTGCCAAAGACAGCTCCTGGAGCTCCAGATGTTTCTTGAGCCGTAAGAGGCTGCTCTTGCCTGACGCAATCTTAAATTTGATGTCCTCGTCTGTTTGCCCCTGCCTGGTCAATGACCTACCTAGGTGGTGGAAGGACTGCACTTCTTCCAAGGGGCTTCCCTTCAGTGTGACTGGGTCGTTACTGATGGAATTAATCCTAAGGATCTTGGGTCTTGTTCCTTGTGAAATGTTTGAAGCGCCCCCCCCACCTGTGGATGACGTGCCTGCCCCGTGTTGGTCTTCTCTTGCATCTGCTCTTTACTGTGTGAAAGGAGTGCAAGATCGTCAGAAAAGTCCAGTCATCAGCTGGGTCCACAACGTCCACTGGATTCCCTTCCTACGCTCATAAGTGGATGTCTTCATAATCCAATCGATGACGAGGACGAAAGAGAAGTGGTGACAACAAGCATCTTGTTGCCTGCAGTTCGCACTTGGAAGCTGTTAGTGAGCTGCGGAGGCCACGGCCGTCGTGGTGGCCTCCAAAATGTACAGAAAGGTAGTCTTCTTCCTAGCATCGGAGGCCACCGCCCAGGAGGCGGTGGAGAAGGGCCTGGCCGTGGGGGGGCGTGTTTGTCCCCCTGGAGTCGTTGGAAGACCTGGGTGTCCAGTTAGTCCTGACCTCCATCCTTCCCTTCCTGCCCAATGCCACCCTGCTGCCTGCCCCTTCTACCCTGGGGCAACCAATTTCTTTCATCAGCCCTCTTCCATTGGGCTGCAAAGACCCCGCCTTCCATTATGTCCTCTCATTCCACTGGCAGTTACAGCTTCAACTGCCGCTGGCAGCGTGTGATGGAGACGCGCTCGAGGGGTTCTTCCTGGTCCCCTACCAGGGAGCCCACTACCAGGTGCATTATTTCACTGGGGAGGCCTGGTGCTACCTTTGCTGGGAGATGGGTCATGTCCGGAGGGCCTGCCCCTTGGCCCAGCATGGAGGAGTGTCCGGGACCCCCGAGCCACGGCAGGGCACTGGCCCCATCAATGCTGGTGTCCCCTGGCTGCCTGGCACCTGGAGCTGCCCCTCCTCCTTCCCAGTCCACCACTGCTCCTGCTCAGGCCTTAGGGGTACCTCCCCCAGTGTGCCCAGACAAGCAGGAGAGCCCTGCCTCCGCTGTCTGCAATCTGGCGGGGCCTGTGGAGGAGAGTGCGGTGGGGATACCGCCGGGCATGGGAGACGACCCGCCCCAGGGAGGATCCTCCCTCCCTCATGCTGCCCCACCATTGTCTCCCTGGGTCCCTGAGCCATCACCCATGCTCCCTGACCCTGTTAGCCAGCCCCCAGATGATGCCATGGAGGGCTGGGCCCTAGTACAGGGGAAGTGGGGCAAGTAGAAGGCTCAAGCTCTGCTCCTTCCCACCGATGCGGAAGCCCCCCCGGAAGACCAGGAAGGGGGGCACCAATGCTGAGCCTTCCACTTTGCCCCCTGGCAACTCCCATTCAATGGTGCCAGCAGGGGACAACGTGGCAGCACCGGAAGGTAACATTGCCCCTCCTCCGGAGTCCCTTCCCACGGAAGCACCCGATGGAGCCCCTCCTACCTCCTTATCATCTGAAAACCCTGCAAGCCCTGAGGTGAGCGTTGCTTCAGGCACTGGCGGGAAGAACCCCGGGGTGGTGGAAGGCGCTCTCCCCTCCATCTATGAGGTGATCAAGGCCGTGGGTCTGACCCTGGTCACCCAGGGGGAGGACAACCCTCTGCCAGCGGGCCTTGATCTGGACGACCTCAACCCGGCCCCCCTTTCCCCATGCTCCGTCTCCCAAACTGTTGCCTCTGCTCCCACCTCCAAGAAGCCCCTGAACTCTTCCACTGACCCGGCCACAGATGGCACCCCACTAGCGACTGCCGAGCCTCTTGAGGTGACAACCAGTGTTGTGCGGCCAGGACCCGAGTCACCAGAGGAATCCCTCATTGGTGCAGGGCAGCCAACTTCTTTCCCGGGTTGGGGGCCCTAATGCCGATTCCCCATCTATGCATTCTGTGGCCATACTACCTGCCTTAGAGCACTAGGCCAGCATCACCAAGGGTCCCCTTCCCACCCAACAGACCCCTAAGCCCAATCGTGGGATGCCACCCCCAGTGGCCTGGCCACTGGGGCCCCCGGTTCCTCTGTTGCTCCTTTCCCTGTCCCTATTCCTGACCCCAGCCCTGTCCCTACTCCTGATCCCTATCTGTCCCCTCCTCCTCCCGCGATGTTCTTGCCGCCCCTGGGGCCATCTCCTTCCCCTTCCCGGAGGATGACGCCTAGGGAGTGGCTTTTGTGTTTCCCTATCTCAACCCATTAAGGACTGCTGTCTTCCCTCCGCCGCCCCCCCATTGCACCAGGAATCAAGGAGGGTTGTGTGACACTGGCCCATTGGTTGCCACGCATGAGCATAGCTGAGGGAAGCAGGGGGATCGGCTGCTCCCCTGAGCACTTTATCGAAAAGTGGCGCCTTAGGCGCCGAATCCATGGGTGCTCCGGGGCTGGAGCACCCACGGGGAAAATTTGGTGGGTGCAGAGCACCTACCACCAGCTCCCCGCCCTGCCCCCCGGCCCCAGCTCACCTCCACTCCGCCTCCGTCTCCTCCCCTGAACATTCCGTCCCGCTTCTCCCGCCTCGCCCCCACTTCCTGCTAATCAGCTGTTCACACAGGACGCCTGGGAGGGCGGAGAAGCAAGCGGCCACTTTGTGCTCAGGCCCAGGGAGGCAAAGATAGAGTGGAGGTGAGCTGGGGTGGGGGGGCCGCCCGCACCGCAGCAGGTAACCCAGGAGGGGGTGGGGGTGCACAGGGGAACTGCTCCATGCCCTAGCTCAGCTCCGCTCCACCTCTGCCTTCCTGGGCCTGAGCGTGAAGCCGCCACTTGCTTTTTTGCCCTCCCAGGCTTCCCGCGTGAACAGCTGATTAGCGGGAAGCAGGGGGCCTGCGAGCTTGGCCTGACCTGGTGCTCCAGGCGCTGCTTGGCGGCGGTGTGCCCAGCTTTAGCCAAGTGGCGTGGCCAGCCACCTCCAGGCAGCGTGGTAAGGGGCTGGATGGGGGGTTGAATAGAGGGCAGGGGAGTTGGGGGTTGGGGCGATCAGAGGGCGGGGAACAGGGGGGTTGAATGGGGGCAGGAGTTCTGGGGGAGCAGTCAGGAAGGAGGGGGAGGTTGGATGGGGTGGTGGGAGGCAGTCAGGGGCAGGGGTTCCAGTGGCGGTCAGGGGACAGGGAGAAGGGGTGGTTGGATGGGGCAGGGGTCCTGGGGGGCCATCAGGAATGAGAAGAGGGGTTGGATGGGGCAGCAGGGGGTAGTTAGGGCACAGGGAAGGGAGGTGGTTGGGGCAGGGGTCCTGGGAGTGGGGGTCAAGAAACGCAGAGGGTTGGATGAGGCAGAAGTCCCGGGGGGCAGGGGTGGGCCACGACACCCTTGTGAGGTGAGGAAGGAACTGGTTGTTACGATTTTGGCAGCTCATCACTGGTCAGAGCTGGAGGGGGCTGTTAGGAGTTGTTGGGGGGATGGTCCCCATGTACTAAGCAGAGAAGTGAACTGCACATTGTACCCCGGTCAATAGAGAGGGCTTTAGAACATGCTTATAGATTAAACATTAGTAAGTTACCAGGACAGCTGGTGTTTCCCCAAGATTGTTGAAGGAACTCAAATGTGAAATTAAATTCAGAGTTACTAATGGTGGTATGTCATTTATCACTGAAACAAGCCTCTGTGCCAGAGGATTGGAAACTGACTAATGTAACACTGATTTCTAAAAAAGGTTTACTGGCCAGGATCACTTCTGGAGCTTAAATTCAGCACTGGGCAAGTTGGTAGAACCCGTGGTAAAGAACAGAATTATCTGACACACAGAGAAATATGATGTGTTGAGAAAGAGCCAACATGGCATTTGTAAATAGTGAGGCATGATTATGAGGGGTCAGCAAACATGTGAGTAAGGGCAAGCCAGTGGATAGTGTCCTTGGATTTTCAGAAAGGTTCCACCAATGGCTCTTAAAGGACTAAGTTGCTAAGGGATAGGCACCCTCACAGATCAGTCGCTGGTTAGACAATAGGAAGCCAAGTGTGGGAATAAATGGTCAGTTTTCAAAATGGAGAGAGTTAAACAATGGGGTCCCCCAAGGAACTGTACTGGGACTTGTGGTGGTCAACATATTCATTAACAATCTGAAAAAAACATTGAGCAGTGAAGTGGCAAAGTTTGCAGATGATACACTATTCAAGATAGATAAATCCAAAGTAATAGGCTCATCCTCCCTGATTGAACTAACCTTGTTATCTCTAGCCTGCTTCTTGCTTGCATATATATACCTGCCCCTGGAAATTTTCACTACATGCATCCGACAAAGTGGGTATTCACAGAAAAGCTCATCCTCCAATACGTCTGTTAGTCTATAAGGTGCCCCAGGACTCTTTGCTGCTTTTCAGAATATGAATGGTGCCGGTCTTCTTGGTGGCAGGCTGACCTTGAATTGTCAAAAGTCAGAGGGTGACTCTTCTCTTTCCTCACATTTTGGTTGAGGATTCCATTGATAAAGGGACTGGCCTCAAATACCTGGTTGTAGGACTCTTCCATGGTGTAGTTTTCATCTTGGGAAGATCCGGTCTTAATTATATTAAAGCATGTACTTTAGTCTTTGTAATTATCTGTTATAACTCTGTAGTTTTTCATGAAGGCAGGAATAAAATAAAGGTAGCTGCAATAGTTCCACAGTTAACTAAAATGGAAAATTTACATAATTTAAATCAGATTCCTAATCTTGATTTTTGCTTAATAAATAAGTCCATAAGAAAACTCTGTTGGGAAACTGCTACAGTTTAATTAGAAAGTGCACTTCTCCTATATAGGTCATAAGGATCCTATCTGTCTGAGTACTGGCTGCTCTTTCTTTCTTTGATCTGCAGAG